>NW_020223539.1:19603-35101 GCF_003070985.1 Temnothorax curvispinosus | reverse complement strand
ATATACGTTTCGTTTGCTTCTCACGCGAAATGCTCGATAAGTTCGGAACCGCCGGAAAAAGCCGAGCCGCGCCGAAGGCGAGCGCGCGTCTGCATCCCCACGCGGCTCGCCCGACCGCCGGCCTCCCTTCCAACGAACCCGCCGCGCCGCGGTATATAAGCCGGCGCTCCGACAGGAGCCGACACTTCGTCTTATCTCCGGCTTTCTGCTGCCTTCGACGAAGCCTACCCTATCCAACTTCCTAGGGCGACACATAAAACGAGGTCCGGTGCTCCGAGTCTCGACTGAGTACTCTCAGGTGTCCCCGAACTCCAGCCTGCCCAACCGACGATCACGATTCCGCGGGGTCGAGCACGCTCGGTCTCGTTGCGAGCCCTCTCGCTGTCGTGACCCCGGTGCTTCGCTTCCTGCCGTATATATCTACCGCGTCTCTGTAGGCATCGAACGTTAGACCGCGTTTCGCAACTCCGTCACTCCGCGACACTTGCATTCGCGATACAGTTTATCGTTCTTACCGCTTTTCGGTGCGCACTCTATGTAAATCGCATTTTCAAATCTACGCATATTACAAGTCGCAGCGCGCCGAGTGCATTCGCACTAATTTTCCTGTACATCTCGCGTTTCGTCAGATTTGTTTTGTTATATCGAATAAAGTTTATATGCATTATAAATCAATTGCTATCTTTTGGGCCTTCCACTCAGCTTCCTAACCAGCGATCGAGTCCGCGTTTAACTGAAACCCCGGTCGTCTCATAATTAGCGGGCTGAACAAAGCCACTCGCAATTATCTCGCGTTCTCGCGGAACGGATTCGGCGATTCGTTCGGCGCGTTTATTGCGCGCCCGAACAGGTAGAATTTCCTAATAAAGGGGTTACCGATTTCTGTCTAAAAAAAAATTTACGTAATTGTTCTGATTTTTGCAAATTTTGAGATATCGAGCTAATTTTTATGGATAGAATATTATTATATTAAATTTCAAGAATCGGTGAAAGGGTTGCCGATTTTTGCTTAAAAAATGTGTAAGATTTTTGCTTAAAAAGTGTGTAAGTTATACTGTCTTATTTGTCATCTTATATGGAGTATCATTAAAGGAAGGTTGTTTCGAATTTGGCGAAGATCGGTGGAAGGGTTACCGATTTCTGCTTGAAAAGTGTATAAGTTATACATGTAATTTTATATAGAGTATCATTAAAGGAAGGTTGGTATTGAATTTGGCGATGATTTGGTGGTAAAAGGGTTCTTTCTTTATAAAAATCAAAATGACATATAATATGTGAAACCAGAAGCTTATAATGACAAGAGAGTGAATTGATAGCAGGTCAGCTTAGTAATTTCACAAACAGTTTTTATGGAAAATCAATGCATCAAACTTCGTACTGATTGTATTGATTTTCTTAGTACATGAGAAACGTCATTTGTCGGCGACACGTTTTATATAAATGCTTTGCATTTCGAGACATTTCGTGTTTTCGTAAGACAATTTATAAGTTATTATGAATATTTGTCGGCTAGGCGAACAGTATAGAAAGAAATAAAGTGAATAATAAGTTTAAGTATTTCTATTCGAACTGAGTAAAGTGTTGTGGTAAAGCTCTTTCGACATATGATGTTCTTGAGATTATTGATATTTAAAAAATAAGGAGAGAGAAATTTAAAAGAAAGTAATGAACGGAGAAGATAAAAATATTAAAAAAACAGAAAATAAAAAGGAAAGGTGTATAGTTTTTTGTTACTAATTTTCTGGAAACCGGTTTTTCTAATTTTTCAGGAAATAATTGACCGAATCTCAAAGAATTATAGATAAAACAAAGGTAGAATTTTCCGGGGAGTGCTATAAAGTGTATAATTTTTCGTTACCGATTTTTTTGGAAGCCGGTTCCGAAATTTTTTCAATTTTTCGGGAATTAATTGACCGAATCTTAAAGAATTGTATATGAAGTAGGGGTAGAATATATATATATATTTTTTTTTCCGGAGAGCGTTATGATGTGTACAGTTTTTGTTACCGATCTTTTTGGAAACCGGTTTTTTTTAATTTTTCCAATTTTTCGGGAAATAATTGATTGAATCTCAAAGAATTATACATGAAGTAGGGATAGAATTTTCCGGGAAGTGCTATAAAGTGTACTATTTTTTGTTACCGATCTTTTTGGAAACCGGTTCCGAATGACCGAATCTCAAAGAATTGTACATAAAGTAGGGGTGGAATTTCCCGGGGAGTGCTATAATGTATATAATTTTTCCTCACCGATCTTTTTGGAAACCGGTATCAAAAGTTTGACGAATTTTTCGGGAAATAATTGATCGAATTTTAAAGAATTGTACTTAAAACAGGGGTAGAATTTCCCGGGGAGTGCTATAAACTGTACAGTTTTTTGTTACCGATTTTTTTGGGAACCGGTAGAATGAGAGAGAGAGAAAGAGAAAGAGAGAGAAAGAGAGAGAGAGAGAGAGAGAGAGAGAGAGGGAGAAGGAGAGGGAGAGGGAGAGGAAGAGGGATTGATTGATTGATTGAGCTTTATTAAGCCTCTCTCTGGCAACTTGAGTACTAATGGACGTGTGTTTGTTCGCTCCGCATATTGGTACCTTGTTTCTGCATTTTTTTGCCCCGCGGGGCCTTCTTTTTTAATGTTTGGTCATTTAAAGCAATCCCTGCTTGCATCCACGCTGTCATTTCTGCTCTGGGTGGCCGTTGATATAAAGTATCGGCATTTCAACTGACGGTGAAAATTGGTGGAAATAGTTGGCATAGGAATAGGCTGTCAGCGTGCTGCTTGCTGATTGGTTCCCGCGATCGAGCCTCCGTCGCCGTCGTGAGCGAGGACAACGGGAATAGGCCTCCGAAAGTAAACATAAACACACGAGGTCTTGCAAAGCGTCTCTCTGCGTCGAATTTGTCCGCGCTTGACAGATCGTGTAACATGAACGCGTCTAGAGTTAACGCAATGCGTCAATCAATTAATAATCACCATGATAATGTTGCTAAGATATTGTTAGCTTGCAAAGAGTCTAAGGATAGGAAGGCGCAGATTGATTCCGCGTTTAGATTTTGTAAAGAAGCTTTTCTTGAGCTTTTGACTGCGTATCTGAGCTTACTAGACGGCGGGGGGAATGCTACTCCGCTGTCTGGTGACTTAAAAAGTTTTATCGGCAAGACTATTACTGAGGGATATGACTCTTTGCAGGCACGTACACTGGCATGTAATTGTAGCATAGTATCTAGTGAGTCTCGGTTACATGGGGGTCATGCTGTGCCCGTTATGCATCTGTGGTAGGAACGGGGCAATCCAGGGTACGCATGATGCGCGGTCCTACGTTAGACGTTCCGAAGACTACTAATTTAATAATTACTCCCGAGGAGGAGAGTGCGGGGCTGGCATCTTCCCGCGATACAAGAATCGCAGTTCAGAGAATATTAAAACCGTCAGACTATAATTTAAAGGTCAAGAGAATATCGTCCACGAAAAACAGTGGTGTCCGTATTGAGGCGCACTCGGTGGACTTCGACAAGATGAAGCACTCGAAAGTGCTGGAAAGGGCAGGATTGAGACTGGAGCAGGAAAATAAGGTCAACCCTAGGCTATTGGTTCAGGGAATACCGTGTGATATGAATAGAGAGGATATCAAATCGGAGATTATTGCTCTCAACCTAAAGGATATATCTCAGGACGAAACATCGCAGATCAAGATTGTTTATATCTATCCACCTCGAGATAAACGAAAGACGACAAATTGTGTGGTGGAGGTATCGGCTAGCATTAGGGCGCGATTACTCAAGGAGAAACATGTCTTCGTAAATTACTTCGCATGTAAAGTCTCTGATCACATCAAGGTGCTGCAATGTTTCAAATGCCTTGCATTTGGACATTTTGCCAAGCATTGTCGATTTTCATCACTCTGTGGTCACTGCGCTGAGGCACATGAAATGAAGGACTGTGAGAAGAGGAAAGAGTCCCCGGTCTGTGGCAACTGTAAAAGATGGACGTCTCATGAGGAACCGTTGCACTCTGCCTTGGACAGCAAACACTGCCCGATTTTGCGTAGAAGAATAGCGGATAGAATAAACAGTATTAACTATGGTTAACAATTTGATTGATTACTTACGCGTCTGTCATGTAAATTGTCAGTCTTTATTAGCGCATCTTGATGAATTTCGATCTTTTTTCGAGGGTTCAGGATACCACATTATTTGTTTGTCCGAAACTTGGCTGAGATCATCTATCTCGGATAGTATGGTTTCATTGCGTGGGTATCATATTGTGAGGCAGGATCGAGCTGGCAAGACTGGCGGGGGTGTTGCGATCTACCTGAGTGACCAGCTCAGCTCCAGAGTGATCCATCACTCCGAGGACAAATACTGCAGAAAGCCTGAGTACTTAATGGCGGAGATCTCAGCTGACGGGAATTCGAAGCTTCTACTCGCAGTGGTATATAGGCCCCCCCACTGTGGATACTTGTCAGACATTTTCAACACCATAGCAGATTTGTCTGCTCTGTATAGGCACATAATCATTCTTGGTGACTTCAACGCAGATCTGGACTCTCAGTCTTTTGACGCGGAGCAAATTAGGACCCTTTTTAATTCGCTTCATCTTTCTTTAGTGCCGTATGCACCAACGCATCATACGCGCGCGTCCTCTACCCGACTTGATTTGTGCATAATCGATGACACTAAAAAATTAATCTCCTACGGCCAACATGACGTAAGTTTTCTTTCGGCTCATGATTTGATCTATGTTGAATATGACCTCAGAATTAAACGTGTCTATGATCGATGCATCTGGGTCAAGGATTTTCGATTTTTTGATTCCGAGAGCTTCCTTGATGAGCTTGATTCTTGTAACTGGAGCATCCTATTCGAGGCTACTGATATAAATAGGAAAGTTGAGATACTTAATGAGTATGTTATTGGATGTTACAACAAGCATGCGCCTCTCCGTAGGATCAAACCTCGGCACCTGCCGGCACCATGGCTCTCGAATGACATTAAGTCTAAAATGGCCGAAAGAGACAAAGCAAGGAGAAGATGGAGGAGACAGAGAACAGACGCGAATTATGATAGGTTCAGACTTCTGAGAAATCTTACGCAAAACATGGTTTGTGAGGTTAAAAGTAAGTACTATCTCATTGCATTTCAGGATCTGACAGATATGAATTCTATATGGAAGAGGTTAAAACATCTTGGCCTTATTAAATCGAACACCATGAAGAGAGTGCTATTCTCAAACGAAGATTTAAATAAATATTTTTCGGGTTCTTCTACGAGGCTTGATGGAGAAGAGGAGGATAGGGAAGTCTATGATCTGGGCGAGGAGGTGTATAGTGATGCAAAATTTTATTGGAGTCACGTTGAGCCACAGCAAGTTGTCAATGCGCTACGAAGGATAAAATCTAACGCTACTGGAGAAGATGGATTGTCGGCTAAATTAATTGTCACAGCTTTGCCCAGCATTCTTCCAGCAGTAATGCATATCTTTAATTACAGTTTCACAGCCGGGGTTTATCCTGACTTGTGGAAGATGGCCTTAATATGCCTTATTCCGAAGGTTAAATGTCCCTCGGAACTGCGAGATTATAGACCTATCTCAATTTTGTGTGCGATCTCAAAGGCTATGGAGCGTATCGCTGCGGACCAAATCAAAGAGTATCTCGGGAGATCTGACATTCAGGATCCGTATCAGTCTGCGTACAGGAAGGGCCACTCCACTCAGACAGCATTAGTGAGGTTTCTTGACGATGTGAGACAAGCGGCGGATTCAAGAATGATTACCGTTGCTGTTTTCTTCGACTTTACCAAGGCTTTTGATAATGTCTGCCACAGAATCTTAATAGAGAAATTAAAAAATGCAGGTTTCTCTTGCTCTGCTCTTTGCTGGATCTGCGCTTATTTGGATGATAGGAAACAGGCAGTCCGCGATCCTGTTTCTCGCGACAAATCAACTAGGAGAACGATCTCTGCGGGAGTTCCTCAGGGTTCGGTACTGGGACCACTGTTATTCGTTCTTTATTTACTGGGTTTTGGATCGATCCTGAGGTTCTGTAAATACAATTTCTATGCCGATGACCTTTTGATCTACTTGCATGTGGAGCCTAGATATCTGCGTGACGCGATCCAACGTATAAACCAGGACATTTCAAGTATAGTTGACTGGGCAACTGCCAACAAACTGACCTTAAATCCAAAGAAAACAACTGCCATGATTATGGGGACAGCGAGATATGTGAACAAAATTCATAAACACGATTTGCCAAGAATTTTTGTAGATGGAAATGCAATCCAGTATAGCGAATCTGTGGTATGTTTGGGTCTCATGATCTCTAGTACTCTCTCATGGGAAAAGCAAGTCACCAGAACGACCTCTAGGGTAAATGCATCGTTGTACCAGCTGAAATTGTGCAAGCACCTGCTTCCGCTTGCTCTTCGGGTACGGTTAATAACCGCCCTGATTTTGCCTCACTTTGACTACTGCTGCGCTGTCCTTACTGATATAACGGGTGAGCCAAACTTGCGGCTGCAGAGAGCATTTAATGCCTGCGTACGTTTTATATTTCAAGCTGGCTGGGACGAACATATCACTCCATACTTTGAAAGGCTTCATTGGCTGAAGATAAGCTCAAGACGGAATTATTTTATTGGCAACCTAACTTTCTCCATCTTGCACTCTAAGATTCCCTGTGTCCTATATAATAAATTTGAATATAGATGCAACATGACTCAGCGTGATACTCGAGCTCCGGGTGACGTTCTTACTTTGCCTCTGTGTCGTACAGAGTTTTATAGACGGTCGTTTAGCTATAGAGCGGCTAAACTTTGGAACGGTCTTCCGCCTGATCTGCGTAATTCAGAGTCGTTAATTATTTTTAAACACAAATTATATAATTACTTATTAAGCAATGACTCTAGTCTTCAAATCGTTAATGCTTGCGAACGCGCGTGTAATAGCACGCACACACATGTAATTTAGTTTTTAGTCATGTATTTTATTGTATGTTATGGCTTTTGCGCTTAAGAGGATTTATCCTGGAGCACATAATAAATATAGCGATCTATCTATCTATCTATCTATTAGCCTTCTCGGCTATTTACATAACTCGGTTTTTCCTTAAATTAAGTCCTCTACATGAGGTACACGTTTTTCCTTAAATTAAATCCTCTACATGAGGTACAATTAACTTCTTTATATTTATCTCTCTTTTTATTCATATTAAATCCTACTTTAAGCCATGCATGGTCCGTTATTTTATGTTTCTCTTTCACTTGTTTCTTTCGCATACTCACATTTCCTACTATTTCTATCTTATCACATAAATGTTCTACCCTGTCAAAATCTACATTATTGATGTTAAATTCTTTATATTTATTTCTCTTTTTATTCATATTAAATTTCACTTTTAGCCATGCATGGTCCGTTATTATAGGTTACTCATTCACTTGTCCTTTTAATTCCTTATTCGAAAAAATTAATTCTATTATCGCTCGACTATACCTATATTAAAGTCCCCTATCACTATACAGTCATACTTTATTATTAAATCTTTAACCGTATCCTCCAGAAATCTCACAAAATCGCCATTTGACTCACTCGGCGAATGATACTCTACTGCTGTCACACTTTTAGATAAATTTTTTCGCAATTCTACCACCACACACCTACAGCTTGACACTATCTTTTTCTTATCACCTATCCTAAATTTAATAGCATCCCTAACATGTAACATTACTCCTTCAGTATTTCTACTTTTAACATCACATCTAACTATACTATACCCCGGTACAAAACTGATATAATTTTTCTACTAGTCTTACTCTATCTATTGTATCAAACGCTTTGACCTCACTATCATCACATTCTATAGTCAATCTAGTCTCGGATAACTCTCGAATCTCAGGATTCACCCTCTTCATAACCTGATGTCGAATTTCATCCATATGCGCCAGACAGCCTTGTGCCTTCGTATACCAGTAGTCCGGGAGCCAGCTGCCATTTTAAGTGAATTATTTTAAGAAATCTGAGATTTTCGGCTAGTGTTCAATTCAGTCTGCTAATAAACAAAGTGAACGTCAGCTTCCATGGTAGCGGTGGGTGTTGCCGCGGCTGCCACCCACACACGTATAATTATAATAAAAATAAACCGACATAAAGAAAGCTGAGACTTTGTTTGTACGTTTATTATGATCTAAATAAACGGAAAATAATAGTCAGCTGACTTCATGGTGGGGGGTTGTACGTCAGCTTCTCGCCCAAACATGCGAAAAATATGCGCTGAGTAAACTTATACTAAAAAAGCTGAAATTTGGGGAAGTTATAGTCAACTTTAACAGTTTCACGAAAATAATTGCCCGCTGAGTTTTTCGCGGTGAAAAAGTGCTCAGCTGACGACTGAAAGATACGGCGCATCGCTATGCGCGCGGGCGCGTGGCATCCTTCACTGCATCAGCTGAGCACTTTTCCACTGCAAAAACCTCAGCGGACAATTATTTTCGTGTAACTGTTACAGATAACTATAAGTTTACAAATTTCTTGGTTTCAAATAACTTGATTTTTATTAATAAAACAGTGCGTATATGAGCGCGGGCGCGTTGCGCCTATCGCACTCGGCTGCTTATCTCTGACGCTCAATTATACCCTTAAATATGTATACATGACAATATAAACAGTAAATACGTATATATAATATTATGGCGAAGGGACTCACGTTAAAAAAGCACCCCGATTTTACGGAAACGTAGTGAGAGGTGAGGGGACTCACGTTAAAAAAGCACCCCGATTTTACGGAAATATAGTGAGAGGCGAGGGGACTCACGTTAAAAAAGCACCCCGATAAGGAGTTTCAAACCGTACTGCAACCTCCACGTGATAAACTCTGGAAACTATAAAAATTAAAAAGTATATATATTATAGGCTAATTGCAGACGTACATATGTGCTATTAAAGTCACATCGAACACCCGCAAAGCGGAATGGCACTGCACTGTGTACCGGAGTTACGCGACGCTTACGATTTTCGTATTTTTAACTATGTTCCACCATTTTAAAAAATTGAAAAAAATATATGTTATAGTGGACACTTTAAGAGAAATTTTCGTAAAAATTTCAAAGGGGTACCTCGAAAATATCACCCTAAAAAAATATATTAAAAAATTCAAATATTTTTTTGGGTCTTTTTTTTGGCAAACATTTTGGACATTTTTTTTGTTAATTAGTTTTATTAGTCTACATAACATATATTTTTTTCATCAAGATTGGTCAAGTGGTTTTCGAGAAAAATACATTTCTTTATTTTACTTTCTCCCTTCATAACTTCTAAAAAAATGAATTTTTTAAAATAATATTTGGTGGAAAGTTTTATCATATTGATACTAACTTGTGACATTAATGTCAGCTCTGTATGATCAAGGGCCGATTTCACATGCTTACTCCGCTAGGCCCTTTTCTTCACTAATAAGTGCATACAGCATTCCTCGCCAATTCTATTCTGCTTCTTGATTATACCTAACAATTCATCATCCTTCATTTTCGTTTCTTCTCCACCAACATTAATTATTTTAATCTTAGGTTTCCTCTTCTGTGGCTCCGAGACCTTGACCTCCTCACCCATTGCCGCTTGTATCGTCGCCTTTAGCTTTTCCTTCTCTTCTTCCGTCTCACATCCTAAAATCACTGTCCCTTTACCTCCTTTTCTTAATTTAGTGATTCCTATTTCCATCTTGGTTATATCAATTTTATCTTTAATTATTTTCTTCGTAATTTCACTTTCTTGTTGTACTTTAGGTTTTATAATCAAGATATTTTCCTCCTTCCTGTCTTTAATCACGTCGCTATATTTTCTTGACGCTCCACCAGATAGTCCATATGCCCCTTGCACCCACATTTTTCTTAATTTTTCTAATTCCTGTTTAATGCCTCCCATCTCCTCACGGACTATTTCTTTTATCATTGACTTGATCTCCTTTTTACATGCTGCCTCATCTTTTAATTCTTTTACTGTTTTTACAAGCATATTTATTTTTCTATCGATATCCCCTGCTCCATTCGTGCCTGCTACTTTATTCCCGCTGCTTGTCGTCGGACTCATTTTTACAGGTCCCGTTGTTCTTCCTGTCAATGCCGCTGTTTTATTTATATCAACTACTTTATCACCATCACTAATAATGAACTTCTCGAATGGACCAGGACACGACACCAATTCGCGGTTTCTATCATAAATTTTGTGCTTAGATACACAACCTGGATGGTAGAAAAGCTTAGCACAGGACTTGTATGCTATCACCTCCGTTTTTATCGTCTTCTTACATGCCGAGTATTGATACTCGGCGTATTCCTCGTTCATTCTGTTAATATCGGCAGAGACAGTTCATTGACTCGTCACTTTTACACGTCAGCGTTTTGTGTTCGCCGCCGATGTCTACCTGTCGTACGAGGCTTCGATGACCTCTGTACGAAATGAGCAGTTCTCGTATCTATGTATCAACATATTCCGGCTAGATAACACTCATGGTTATCCCCGGTCTATGCAGATATTCGTTACACAACTTGTTAACGCTCTCCAGAGGGAGAGGGAGAGAAAGGAAGAGGGAGGGGGAGAGGGAGAGGAAGAGGAAGAGAGAGGGAGAGGGAGAGGGAGAGAAAGGGAGAGGGAGGGAGAAGGAGAGGGAGGGAGAGAGAAGGAGAGGGAGAAGGAAAGAGAGCGAGAGGGAGAGGGAGGGAGAGGATAAATAGATAGATAGATAGATGATTTTTATTAAGCCCAAGCATAAGCTATAGGGCAAATTTGTAACATAGCAATAATACATATATTATAGGTATTGAAAGTGACATGCCACTTAACGTTGTATACAGAAAATATATGAGAAATTTAACTTGTATACTCGTGTACATATAACGTACATGGTCACTCAACCAATCGACGCATGTATTACAGAATAACGGTAATATATAGTAAACAACGATATATACATAATACTTTATACCACATTTTGCTCTCAATCTAATTCGCAACAGTGCACAACATTACGGTGATTTTAACTTTACTCAGACTTGAGTTCCGATGCCAGTAAGAATGACCGCAGAAGACTCTTGAAAGATACAAGAGGAGATGTAGATGTAACGCTAGATGGAAGAGATTGCCAGAAATATATAGACAAGATATGGAATAAGTTTCTATATGTGACTGTTCTATGAGCAGGCAGACTAAATGTTAGAGAAGAAGTGGCATGCCGTTCAGACCTCCTGAGTGATGGGTCAGACAAAGTGAAGAGCTCACGTAAATATAATGGGGAGCGCATGTGAATGATTATATACATCATGCAGCCGAGAAAATAAAGCCTCCTGTTCTCAACCCTGAGCCAGCCCAGTTTACGCCTATACGGAGTAATATGTACATCACGCCTTAGATTGAAAATGAACCGTATACTGCAATTAACAAGCCTCTGAAGTTTAGTGTTTAGCTCACTAGTTAGACTATGATATACCAAACAGCAGTAGTCGATATGAGGCAAAACCAAGGTAACAACAAGCTTCACTCTCAACACGGTAGAAAGACTATTTTTGTTGAACTTGATTTTATGTAACGCATTATGAGCCTTGCGTGAGACAAGCGAAATATGCTTCTTCCACGAGAGATTAGATGTAAAGATCATCCCCAAATTCCTCACCTCAGTCACAAAAGGCAGGGGCTCACCATCCACTATGACAGGTGGTAGAATATCGAGGTTGATGTTGCTAATATGTGCCTGACTCCCAAATACCATGACTTTTGATTTAGACGGGTTTAGTTTGAGTCCATTTGAGCAAGCGTATTCAAAGATAGCATTAGCATCTTTGGTAATTAGCTCAATACCTTGAAGAATGTAAGCTGGTGGACACTTGTAATAAATTTGAATATCATCAGCAAATATCATATGATCTGAATGGCGCAAGACACTACCTATGTCGTTCACATAGAGGGAGAACAAAGGAGGACCCAATACGGAACCCTGAGGCATACCACAGAACGTAAACAGCCAACTGGAAAGTTCACCAGTCTCATCCACTACTGCCTGAGACCTTCCAGTCAGATACGAGAAAAGCCACGCCAGAACAGCATCAGAAAAGCCCATCACCTTCAACTTAATGAGAAGTCGAAGGTGCGGGACCAAGTCGAAGGCTTTACTGAAATCAAACAGTACTATGATTGTAATCAAACCCTTGTCAATACCTTTCCTTATGTCATCACAGACTCGCAAAAGAGCAGACTGGGTGTTATGACCCGACCTGTATGCAGAATGTCTGGGATTTAATATGTCATGATCTTCTAGATATTGTGCAATCTGTGAGGCAACAATCTTTTCAAGGATCTTCGACAGCTCAGGCAGATTAGCTATTGGTCTCGCATCGGACGGAGACAATGGAGTACGGACCTTAGAGTAAGGGCGGATCAAGGCACGTTTCCATTTAGACGGGAACGTGAAGGTCTCCAGTGATCTGTTAAACAATTCCACAAGCCAAGGGTCCACAACTGACCAAGCAATTCGCAGGACATACATTGGTATTCCATCCGAGCCCGACGCGTAAGAGTGCAGGGGTCCATCTGCGAAGAGCCTAAGGACATCACTAAGCATTACAGTAGAAAAGTTAAACTCCGGACGCAGGGATGGTCCAACAACATGAGCTGTAGCCAAGACAAAGTCCTCATAAGTACATGATGAATGAGCATTAGATACAGAAGCAAAATACGTGTTCAGCTGGTCAAACGCAAAAAAGTGCAGAGGAGAGACTAAAGTTGACTTGACCAGTCCCAGACGCGCCAGCTCTCTCCATAGCTTGTTTGAATCAGTGATCCTAATAAAAGAGTTAAACTGGAACTCATTCTTCGCACGCTTAATATCCGCATTTAGCTGATTTCTAAAAAGCCTATAAGTGGCATATCCAAGCAAGCTGTTCGAACGCTTCGCACGCTTATACAATCTATTTCGTTCACGTAGTCTGGTCACGAGATTCTCAGTGAGCCACTGTACAGGGGGCCTCCTGACCACAAATTCCCGCATCGGTGCATGCGCATCCAGCGCTTCGAGCAAAGTCTCCGACAACACCTCGCAGAGCTCATCAACTCCAGAAGCCGTCCCGTCTCCCTCAGTAATAGTTCGAATGCGCATCCGGAACTTAGAACCACTCTCGATCGACCGCAGATAGTTTCTGAACTCATCCTCATCAATACCTCTATAGCTTCGCCTTGAGATAGTACGCTCTAAATCCAAACCTGTCCTCAGTGAGAGCGACAGTTCAACAAGGTCATGTCCAGCTATAAATGGGCATTCAGATTTGACAAAAGCCCGGACTTTATTGCTGCCATCTACCACGAAGACGTCAAGCCACGAGTCAGAGGTGGCTGTGTGATGTGTAGCGCCAGAGCGCACAATACTCATTGACATGCTTGACATTAGTTCACGGAGGTATCTTGCTTCATAATTAGTAGAAAAAAGGTTACAATTTAAATCGCCGCTAATAATAATATTCTTGTATAAGTGCATAACTCCCGTGATTGCTTCTTCAAAATCATGCAACAGACCCTTTGGTTTTCTATAGACCGACGCATACAATACAGCCTCATCATTAGGTAGACGAATATCCATAATAAGGTACTCAGGAGCATTTTCCACCCCTGCAGAAACAGCAATAACCCTGGCTTTAAGTGTGTTGTGAATATAGCAGGCGACTCCTCCACCTCTCCTATTATCACGATCATGACGAACCAAAAAGTATCCATGTAACGCCACAAGCTAGGTCGTCAGAGATGTCATTATTAAGCCATGTCTCAGATACAGAGATAATATGATGAGAGTTCGTATTGAATTGCAGTCTGACAAGATCAATGTGACCCCGAAGAGAGTTGGCATTGAACTGTGCGACACAAAAGTAAGAGCTCCTGGTTACGCCTCCCCGAGCAGCCGCTGCCGTGTTCCCCGCTCGATACAGTCAAACTAAGTCAGTTAAATCTTTTTCCGATTTAATATAGATTATAGGGGTCCCATCAGAGGATCTGACGCATATGCGACCTCTTCTGACCCAAACATATTTGTATGACTTCTCCTTGGCAACACGTTTCGTGTGCTGCAATAGATCATGCATGGCCTTAGGTAACTTCTCGTTGACATATACATTGCGATCAGAGCCGTTCCCACATACCTCACCTTGCTTAAGCACACGCCTAGCTCTTTTCCTTGAGATTATCGCTTCACGGACAGTGCCAGACGCCACAGTGACCACAAGCGAACCAGTATCCTTAGTCTTCAAGGATCGGCCAGGAGCCGCCTCAGACTGAGATTTCGCATGATGGATCTGACATTAAGAACATGACAGGAAAGATGTTGTATGTCCAGGACACCGAGTATGTTGTTCACTAGCGCCGTCGGATCAATCGACGAAGCTGCCGGTCCTCCAAAAATAATTATTTTGTTCTCATCCTCCGCATGTTCGATGGGCTGAGTATTCTTTAGCGCTTGGATGTCTCGCGCCAGTGAAGAACTTTCCTGTTCTAGTTTAGCGATACGCAGAGTGTTGTTGGCCACAGTTTTAGCAATACTGTTTAGCTTGCTTAGCTTGTTATTTATCTCATTATTCGTTCTTCGCTAATCCTCCATAAACGCATATATTTTCGCGTCTGAATTCTTCATTTGTTCGCATAGTCTGTGCAGCAGTTCATTGGTTGTAGCATTAGTTTGCGATTTTGATTGCAGTGGCGGCGTAGACATATTTGCAAAATCAAAATCAAATAATCGCGCGGCGTTCTCAACTTCAAGTGTGAAAGGTATGTTCGAAGATTCAGCTAATGACTTACAACAAGTGTCAGCGTACCTATAAAGAGAATATGACTTAATGAAACCGGGATAAAACATCTTTGAGCATTCGCACTCAATCGATATGGTCGCGATCGATTTTTTGCACTTAGTGCACACACGCTGCATGCCCGTCAAACGATCGACAAAAGATGACACAGATTTTGAAAAGTCCCTAGATCCGCAAGCACGGTGTTATGTTACACAGTCAATCAGGAGTCACCCAGATCACAGCAGCTCAAAGATCACACGAGGTGTCACTCAGGTAACAGCATGCGTCACACAGCCAATCGGAAGTCACCCAGATCACAGTGGCTCTTAAAGATCATACCAGGTGTCATTCAGGTAACAGCATGCATATATCCAGCAGCCAATCAGCATTTACTCAGCACGTGCTCCAATAGCATACAGATAAAAAAGACCGACAGCGATTCCAGACGCATGCGCATCAGAGGTTGACGTCGTTTTCAGGATAATTCCGAGAATAAAGTTATAATAATCAATAACACTTGTCATCAAAATGCTCAGATTCAGGCAGCAAGTACTATGAAACTGAATATTGCACGTGACAAGCAATAAAAAACTTGCTTATACCTGCAACAAAATGGCCCGGAGGCAACTTACGGCAGCAGCAATATTCAATTAAAGCAGGAGCAAGAATACAGATAAATGATAATACTCAC
>NW_020223539.1:17181-19503 GCF_003070985.1 Temnothorax curvispinosus | reverse complement strand
GAGGGAGGGAGAGGGAGGGAGAGGGAGAGAGAGGGAGAGAGAGAGAGAGAGGGAAAGGGAGAGAGAGGGAGAGAGAGGGAGAGAGGGAGGGATTGATTGATTGAGCTTTATTAGCCTTCTCGGCTATTTTTACATAAAATATCCTTAAATTAATTCCTCTACATGAGGTACAATATATTCTCTTAACTTACGTTTGAATGGTTCAATTCTTTCGCATTGCTTAATTTTTAACGGTAGGGCGTTATACATATTCAAACCTTCATAAAATAGACTTTTCTGTGCGCTTCTCGTCCTGCGATATTGAATTCTAATATTCTCAGCCTGCCTCGTTTGCCGTCCACTCACATCTCCTACTATTTCTATCAACTATTACTTAAATGTTTTGGCATTATGCCTCTTACTATCTTAAAAATAAAAATACATACACTGTACATTAGCCTCTGTCTTACATTCAAAAACTTAAGGGTTTGCAGCATCAATTCTACCTTTGTATATCGCGAGCATTGCAGTATGACTCTCATGGCACGGTTTTGTGCCACTTGCAGTCGAGTCAGTTGCGTTTCACCCATGCCTACTAACATCGTTGCACAATATTCAAAGTGAGGCGCTATGATAGACTTATACACAGTACATCGAGTGTACACCGATATATCATTTTCTATTCTATTCAGAAAACTCACTTTTTTCCCTATTTTCTTTAACATATAATCACAGTGATTCTCCCAACGGAGTTTACTATCGATCATTACACCCAGGGTGTTTCGTTATCTCGACACGCTCAATTATAGTTCCATCCAAACTTTTTACTATTATGTCTGTTTTTATTTCTTTTTTTATACTTCTAACTATCATAAATTTGGTATTATCTGCATTTATTTTTAACATATTCACATTCATCCATTCTTCAAGTATACCGAGCACCATATTTAGTTTTATTTCTAATTTCTCACAACTTTCTCCTGTTACACTTGCGGTCGTGTCATCTGCAAATAATCTAAATATACTTTCCTCCGGACAGACTTTAACTATATCATTTATATACAAAATAAACAATAGAGGTCCTAATACGGATCCCTGTGGCACGCCATATACTGTCTCAATTATTTTAGAACATATATCATTGAATCTAACTTGCTGCTTTTTATTACTTAAATACGATATTATCCATTCCAGTACCACTCCTCTTACTCCATACTGATATAATTTTTCCATTAATCTTACCCTATCTATTGTCTCAAACGCTCTCCTGAGATCCAGGAATAACACCCCCTTCATTTTTTTCTCCTTAATTATCAACTTCCATTCCTCGATAAATCTTTGAATTGCTGTCTCACACGACTGCTGTTTCCTAAATCCCGATTGGTATTTGGTTATTATTTCATTGTCTTCTAGAAATTTATTCAACTGTTTTTTTACAACTAACTCTAATACTTTTTCATATATCGGTCTATACTCGCTCGCTTTTTTTGGTTTGTTCACCTTTGGTATCGGTATTATCGTGGATGTTTTCCATTCTACTGGAAATTTACCTGTCCTAAACGAATCATTTATTACCCCTACAAACTCATATTTTATCACAGGTAGCACCATTTTCAGTATATCACTATTTATCCCTTCCTCTGTTCCGTTCTTTCGTGGTAGTTCCCTAACA
Source organism: Temnothorax curvispinosus (assembly GCF_003070985.1). Lineage (NCBI taxonomy): Eukaryota > Metazoa > Arthropoda > Insecta > Hymenoptera > Formicidae > Temnothorax > Temnothorax curvispinosus. The sequence goes on along the minus strand of NW_020223539.1, from coordinate 17,852 downwards.
ATTTGTTCCAGGTCTCTTGCGCTAATTGGCTCAAAATTTTCCATAATTCCCTTATTCTCAATTACATAAATAGGTCTCCTACCTGTGCCTTTTATCCCCTTATTACTAATAGATTGCACAATGTTACTAATACTTTTTACATAATATGTATTAAATTTATCAGCTATATTGCATTCTTCCCTGTCTTCTAATATTTCAAAATCTACATTATCGATGTTCTCTGAACCCCTTTGCTCACCCTTAATTAATTCTTTCAAAGTTTTCCACATCTTTGTTGGATCGCTCCTATTATTATCTATCATATTCTCATAATATTCCTTCTTTTTTGCCCTGATAAGTTTTACTACTGCATTTCTTTCATTCTTAAAATATTCTCAATCCTACTCCTTACCTGTGCTTATTGCTCTACTGTGAGCCTCATCCCTTCTATCTGCTGCCATTCTAATTTCATCTGAATACCACTTTTTTCCTTCCCACACTTTCGGAATCTTAAATTTTTTTTTAGGTGCTACAGTATCCAATACACTTACTATACTATTAACAAATCTCTCCGCTCTTATACTTATATCTAGCCCCTGACCTTGCTCAGTTCTTTCTTCCATTATTCTAAGAAATTCATCTACATTAAATTTACTATAGTCCCTGCCTCTAAATTCTTTATATTTATTTCT
>NW_020223539.1:1328-17081 GCF_003070985.1 Temnothorax curvispinosus | reverse complement strand
TGTCCTTCGGGGCGAAACCCGGGTAACCAGCTAGTACATAAAGAGAAGAACACCAGAAAACGTGAAATAGTCGAGAGATTTTTCATAAAAAGACGGACCGATACGATCAATCTTCAAAAAGACACGGATAACTTAAATCCCATATATGACAATGTTATCGCGATCGCTTGATTTGTTTTCTCGTTCGACCAATGTTTATGTTCATAACCCCTTCTGATGTTCTTCAATTTATTTATTAAATCCCGTCCGTTTATTTTCAATGTTAGTCGCATGAACATGCTCGCTTCGACTATACGTGCGCCACTTCTTACAACGACAGAATGGTTTTAATTTTCACATTTACACTGCATCAATTCAAGTCACTACCATCGACATTCTACATCTTACACTTATGATTTTTTCGGCAAAAATCTTCGTGGGTTTAATGTGAGAGTGAGAGTCTTTTATTAGTAGGTATTACCTTGTTTTTAACTTTGCTCCGTTAATTTTAAAATATAACATTAATTATGACCTTAGACCAAATTGCTTTGTAGATTGCTTGATAAGGACCGAAACATCGTAACGTTTGTGTCACCTTTATATAATAACCAATTAAGCCGAAATAAAACCTCTTATTATTGTTAATCTATATTGGCGGAACATTCTATCATTTTTGACTATGTAAGGTTATACTTAAAGAGGTTTTATGGAATATAATCATATATTTTTATATATAGCAATATAATATTGTTCAAGATTATTTTCCATTTTTTATATGACCGTATATATATATATATATATATATATATATATATATAAAATTATATACCTACTAATATAAACTAATATAAACAAATAAGAGATATTTTTTCCCGGGTATATAATCATATATGCTCATATATGGCCATAATATACAGGGTGTAACGAAAAGGTTGTCCGCTACTTTAAGGGTGAATAGTTCACATCAAAATAATGAAAAAAGTTCGTATCAACATAGGTCTGTAAATGATCTCCTACCGAGTTATGGGCATTACAACTTTCGAGCTTAAATTCGGTATATCGACGAACAGAATACGTTTTAAATTGTCAAAATACGTACAAAAATTAAAGATGTTCGAAATGGCATTCTTGCATGAACAATACATTGTTCGGTTTATTCGCTTTGGTACTAACGTGTACAGGGTGGATGTGCAAAAATACGGGTAATTATGTACAAAAACACCCCACTCGCCAATGACCTTGACCTTGACATATGAATGTTAGGGCGAACATGAGGAGCTGAACCAAACAATGTATTGTCATGCAAGGATGTCACTTTAAACATCTTCAATTTTTGTACGTATTTTGACAACTTAAAACGTATTTTGTTTGTTAATAAACCGAATTTAAGCTTAAAAGTTGTAATGCCCATAACTCGGTAGGAGATCATTTGCGGACCTATGTTGATAAAAACTTTTTTCATTATTTTGATGTGTATTATTCACCCTTAAAGCGGACAACCTTTTTGTTACATCTTGTATAATTATATATTTTTATATATGGCCATATAATATTGTTTAAGATTATATTTTCCATTTCTAATATGATCAAATATAGATATATATTTATTAATATGAACTAATATGAACTAATATGAACAAATAAGAGGTTTTTTCCCGGGTATTTATTTCCAAAGTTTCAGCCAATTTCACCGAAATCCAATTTCCACAAGAGTTGTGCGAGGTCCTTTCTAGTTACTAAGGAACAGTGTGATTAATACATATTTTTCTATTACATATTTTTTATTATAAAAAAACATAAAAGAGGATTATCACGAATAAATTTTTAATTTGGTAATTACTCACTATTTCTGCCAAATCATCTGCCGGCCAAGCTGTAATATAAAGCCTCTCGCATCCGCCCAATACCATACAAATAAATTGAGCTGTTACTGTCCAAGATTGTTTCTAAATTAAATAAGACAAATAATTAATTTGATTTGCATGTGCAATGTACATACATACATATTTTATTTCAAATGTTTTATTATTTAGCAAAAAGCAAACGGTAAAAACAAGCCTATCCTACCAATACAGTTTAATTCACATTCTTAACATTAGGACTATTATTTTAATAAAAATTCTTCAAATATTTGGGTAATAGATATAACAAATGTTCGTTATCTGGATCATCCAGATATCCGAATATTTGGGGATAATCCGTAAGAATATGTTCGAATATCTCGAATATCTGGATAATGCAGATATCCGGATAATGCGAATATCCGAATAGCGTAGATATGAGGATAGTGCAGATATTCAGATAATATATGAGCACTGTTTTTTTGTGAACACGTAGGTATTGCACATGTCAAATGAAATAAAACGGTTTGGATATGAGATGAGTTAAAGAGCTTGATGATATAACGGAGCTAACGAAAAAAATTGAATTTCTGGAGGCAAGTTATATATCAGTCAACTTGATATTGCTCTACAGTAAAATCTGAAGTTTAGCATGATAGTCGCATATAGTAGAAAGGTTTTCAGTTTTCTACTTGTAGAGAAATGTACCCGAACAGACTACATTTGTATGTCTGTTAAACTGACACAGCTACTTTAGCACAGTCGAATAAAACATACAGAAATTTAGTGCTCTTTTGTTGCTAATTTGTTGCTTTATTTTCAAAGTTGCACTGCCCTTTCCATAAAAAACTACCCCTAATTATTCCCATTTAACACAACGCCTTAAAAATTCCAATTTAAACATATATCTGGACAGATTATATTATTTTGACTTTGTTGCTTCACATTTTCGTCTGTCCTCTTCAGCGCCTTCAAGGAAGTCCCGCGAAGTGTGGTCCCCGTGATCTTCTTGATTTGATCCACCCATCGGTTTGGGGATCTTCCCCTAGGACGTGTACCTTCAACCTTTCCTTCTACAATAATTTTTTCCAGACCTGTTCCTCGTCTCACCACGTGCCCGAAGTACTGGAAGATTCTGTCATAGGTTGTCGTCGACAGTCTTCTCATTATTTTAAGCTCCTTTAATATGGACACATTTGTTCGCATATCCGTCCATGGTACCCGGAGAATCCGCCGCCAGCACCACATTTCAAAGGCCTCAATCCTCCTTCTGTCCTTCTCCAAAATGGTCCAGGCTTCGGACCCGTAAGAAAATACAGGGAACACAAGACTTTGCACTAGCCTCTTCTTAGTGTTAGTTGTTATGTTTTTGTTTTTCTACACCCCATCCAGCCGCTTCAGTGCCTTCCTCGCCATCTCGATCCTTTGTCTGATTTCCTCTGTGCAGCCACCGTTGTTGACCAGCAGTGTGCCCAGATATACATACCTGTCCACGACCTCACATCTGGCGACCTCCCGTATATCTGGACGATTATTATTAGCACGATCAACAATCATGACTTTGGTTTTCTGCCGATTCAATGTTAATCCAATCGCTTGGCTGGCTTTCTCAACTCTTTGAATCATTTCGGCCAGTTCTTGTTCCGAGGACGCAATTAGCGTGGTGTCATCGGCATAGCAAAGGTTGTTGAACTTCTTACCGCCAATTGATACTCCCTTGTCCCAATCATCTGGGCTTGCCTCATTGCAAACTTTTCATAGATGTTGAAGAGCAGCTGCGATAGAATGCATCCCTGCCGGACACCAGCTTCTGTAGAGAAGGTTGACGAATCTCTATTATTTATCCTTACTCTCTCCCTCTCCCTCTCTTTCTCTCTCTCTCTCTCTCTCTCCCCCTCCCTCCACAATTTTTTGACTTTTCGGGTAGAGTGTTGGCGACTCAGGGGCGGGCGCGGTCACAGGAGCAGGCTGAAACCAACGTGCTGCTGGAGAAACTATTTAACCAATTGAAAGATTCAGACGCTAAGCTCTCAGCTTTTATAGAGGACCAGGGGCGTATTAATAGAGAAATTAATGACAAATTGAATAAACTAGATCTCATTGCAGACACGGTTGCCCAGAGTGCGTTACGTATCGATAAGCTGGAACAGGAGAGGTCAGCTCTTGCTTGCGAAGTCCGGAATCTGAAGGCCGCTCAGTCTGTTCCGTGTGCCCGTGACGAGAATGAGAACAAATTGGTTGTCTCGGGAGTTTCCAAGGAGCTGTCGATTACTCCTTCAGAGTTGGTCGGTAATATTTTTAAAGCGCTTGATATCCCAAATCTTTCTAGCCACGTTTTTAATGTCAGATCTATGGCGCGGAAACGGCAAGCGGTTACAACTTCTGACGGTTCTTCGGGTCCTACCGGTACAGACTCGTTCGTGGTCACTCTAACCTCTGGTGCGGTCCGTGATACGGTGGAGTTCGGTTCGAGCAGCCACGGTGATCGGACGTGTTTCCGTTTCTGTCCCGAGTTGATCGTAGAACCTATCCTTCCTCGCAGTGGTGATTTTAATCGCTTGCGCTTCCTGTGCTAGATTGCTTGCTGCTTTCAGGCCGCTTTTTTGTTTGTAGTCTTTGCGCTCCCCTCTTGGAGGGGGAGCCGTAAATTTTTCTCGTAGAATTGAGATAGTGTTACATGGCGGATCCTTCGGATCCTTTGTCGAAACTCGGTAACCCACGTGCTCCCGGAAATAAGATACCGGGTAAATCAAAAAAGCGAATGAGAGTCGATGTAACGGAACAAGATCTCGATTCGGCTTATCAAAGAATTATGGAAGGCGATTCAGCTGTGGACGCCGTGGGACAGGATGAGAGTCGACGAGGGATACCACTGCCAGACGGACGGAGGGACGAGAGGACTAATGCAGGAATGGATTCCCTGCATCATCAGGAAACCTCAGACAATGCGATGGATACGGAGGAAAGTAACGTAGTAATTAATTCTGACACCCGCGCAAGCAATCTTTTTATAAACAAAGCTGCCGCGGTTAATAGCACTAAGAATGCTGACGACTCAGTATCTACGCTTATCGACTCTAGCAATAAGGAGATAGTTCTATACGCCCGATCACGTGATCCGGCCGTGTCTAATGTTATTGACGAGAACAGAGAAGCATACTCTGTTTACGATGGTAAGTTGAAGAAGTGTACACAGCAACAACTTCGCCCGATGATTACCAGATACGACAACAGCTTTCAAGGTAAAGCAAAGATTACAATTAAATTACCCCCCAAACAAACGTCTGCAAGAAAGGGGAAAAACTTAATTAAAATATGGATGCATTTAACGAACATCCGTATCTGCCCCTCCTCTCTGGAGATGTTGAACCACTATTCAGCTGAAGCGGAATTTATTGATTATCTCGAGGCCAATCTGGCCCTAGAAGCAATAGAAAAGATCCCGAGTAAATTGAAAGCGTTTATGGAACAACGATCCATGATAAAGGGCGTCATCGCGGATTGGCCATCCTCCATTAAAGATTTTTGGTCGGTAATACAAGATAGAACGGGAATTATCGGCCTGGAGCGTATGTACCGACGCAAATGGGACAGTACTGAGAAGAAATCTATCTTATCGGAAACGGACAATATTATTGTTACCTTCAAGGGAGTCGGTATCAGAGAACTGAAGATATTTTCCAATAGTGTGGGCTTGAAGGTTAGGCCTTTTGTACCGCAGACCAGGCAATGTTTCAACTGTTTCAGGTTTGGACATACAAAAATATCCTGCAAAAGTGAGTCCTATTGTATCGTATGTGGTGACAAATCACACGGCCAATGCGAGGAATCTGTCAAGTGTCGCAATTGTGGTGGCCTCCACAAATCGACTTTTAGAAACTGCCCTGTGTTTGAAAAAAACAAACAAATTAATATAATTATGGCTCAGAAAAATGTATCTTTTTTCAGTGCTAGACGCATTGTAGAGGGAGGCGATCGCGTTACCCCCCCTGCGGATGTTAGAACGAGCGAGGGATTATGGCCGAGATTACCCTCCTCGAGGAAGGGCACGTATGCGGAGATGGCCCGCGGCATTAGTGAAAACCAGGACAACCGACGTAACTCGGAGGCGACCGTATTTTGCCCTTTTGAATACAAAAGACGCTCCATGGACTCGGAAAGGAGGCGGGTTCCTCCGCACAACCCTACCCAAGATTATTATAAACAGTTTGATCCCAGAGCAGGTGACATCAATAAGGAGAAACATGGTATCATGTTCACGTCGGCCAGAAATGGAGCGGCCTGGTCGAACACTATCACCACTCAACCAACGGGGGACGCCCCACCAATCAATTATGTACCACAGGTGCCTCAGGACGTCGCTGACGGAATGAAGGAAATGTTGCCGCTCCTCAGACTACTGAAGGAGTTGATGGAGAAATGGAACGATAGGGGTGGGCCCCCGCTCCTTCGTGAGTTAGGTAATCGGTCTGAGCCCATTGAAGGGAGGTCTTTCCTCCCCTCGACATAGCCTTCAGACTCTTACTTTGGAATTGTCGAGGTTATGGGACTAGTGCTAATGAATTGTCTAGACGTGTTATGGAATACGACATTGTTGTATTGACCGAGACTAGACGTTCTGTCGATAAACGTATATACTTTTCAGGTTACAAGACAATTCAAAGCAGGAATGTGTTGAACAGTGGCGGTGCATCGATCTCGGTACGGAAGGGCATCGAATTTGATGCTATACCATTATCGGATGACATTCCCTTCGGCTACGACATTGTTGGCATCAGGACAAAGAACTTGGATAACAACTGTAGCATTATGGCGGTGTACAGGCACCCACGAGGGGTCCTCACTGAGGCGGATATTGATGTGGTTGCGGACCAAGTCCCTGGTACTCTGGATTCGATCATTTTAGGCGACTTTAATGCCCATAACTCTACTTGGAACTGTGACTTTACTACGCCTAGTGGCGAGGCCCTACATGACACATTGCTGGATAGAGGCTACTTCTGTATTAATACAGATACCAAGTCAAGGGTTGGCACGAGAGGACAACGTGACTCTAACATTGATCTGGCCTTTGGTTCGGCAAGTATCGTGGACAAGGCAGAATATGAACAACTGGAAGACGCCTGGGATAGCGACCACTATCCCATCTCCTTTACTGTGGATAGTGAACCTCAGCCTTATAGAAAAATCACTAATAGAATTACGTCAAAGAAGACGAACTGGCAAACGTTTTCTAAACTCGTTGACGAGGCTATTAAGAAGGAACTTCTCCCTTTCATTGACCATTTTTCCGAGGATGTCGATACATACTACAGGCGATTTATTGATATTCTCAGATCGTCGATCGACCATGCATCCGGCAGATGCAAGACTCTGGGGTCCCCTGATGTCAAGATGAAAAAGCATAAGGTTCAACATAGATGGTGGGACGTGGATTGCGACAGGGTCATCCAAGATAGAAAAAAAGCGTTTTCTGCGTTTAAACGCTGTAAATCTCTTAGTACATGGGATAGTTATAAACGAGCATGTGCACTGGTCAGAAGAACGATCGCTGATAAAAAAAAGACATGCTTTGAGGAATTCTGCGCTGGAATCAACCGGTTCACTAGCCTGACTTACGTTTGGAATACCATCAGGATTTTGAAAAACGCTAGGAATAATGTTCAATGGAATACCTAGAGTGTCAAGAACAGAGAGGAGGGAATAAGGAAATCTATCGACAAGCTGGCCCCTCCCTTCGCAAGATCAGAGCCGACGCCTTTCGGCATTGATTACAGGGATGATTCCTTGAGTTCCGTTCCGGAGATCGGAATTGGACAGAGCCATCAAGATGATAAAGAAAAACTCTGCCCCGGGGCTGGATGGAATCGAGTATAGGATGATCAAGGAATTGCCTGACACAGCCCTTGAATGTTTGTTGGTGCTATTTAACTGTATATGGCTCTCGGATTCGCTGCCTGAGGATTGGCTCCATTACCAAGTGGTTTTCATCGACAAGCCTGAAAAAGAGAAGGTTCGTCCGATATCCCTATCGTCTTGTGTCGGCAAGCTGTGTGAACGCATGATAAACGAGCGTCTCATATGGTGGGCGGAAAGTGCACACAAATTTAATCCATCTCAGAACGGTTTCCGCAGGGGAAAGTCGTGCGCTGACAATCTAGTTAAGATTGTGTCGGATATCCGTGCTTCTATATCCTCGGGTGAGTACACACTGGCTGCGTTTCTCGACGTGTCGGGTGCTTACGATAACGTCGAGTTCTGCACTATGATTGAGACTCTTATTGCGCTTGAATGTCCCGCGGGCATGGTCAGATTTATACGTAAATGGCTATACCGGAGACTTGTACGTTTTATTGTTAATTCACAAGAATTCATAGAACGTCTTGTTTATATGGAACTCCCGCAGGGCGCCGTACTCAGTCCTGCTCTGTACTCACTTTACACGGGGAGAGTATGCACTGACTTACCGGAGGGTGTACAATCATGTGAGTTTGCTGACGACATTGGACTTGGACTTTACGTGTGCGGTCCCAACAGACAACGTAATCGGGATCTACTCCAACTGGCGGTGAACTTGGTTGCTGAAAGACTATGCCGTATCGGACTTGACTTAGAACCGCAGAAAACCGTCATTGTGGAATTTAATAAATATGGCCTGTACAATGAGAACCAGAGTATGGTGATTCAGGGATGCGAGGTGTTCTACAGTCGGGAATCGAAGTTTCTGGGTATCTGGATAGATAACGGATTGAAATTTTCCCATCAGATCCAGGAAGTTTGGAGTAAGGTCGACAGAGCGAATGCGGTCATTCAATATTTATGTAGAATCTCTAAAGGCCTAGAAGTTAATACGGCTTTGATGTTGTACAAGAGCTTGGTTTGTTCGATTACAGATTATGGCAGTTTCGTTTATCACCCCAGGGATGCCAACTCAGTTCTCAAGCTAGAAAGGACGCAATATAAAGGCATTAGGACGGCCTTGGGATACCGTAATAGCACTCCGAATAATGTTATCGTGGCGGAGGCAAAGGTCAGACTGTTGACAGATCGTGCGGAGATGCTCGCCAGGAATTATTTATATAAAGCTATGGCTCACAATTTGGACGGTGTATGCGACAGAATCCAGAGGGCTTACGACTCTGAATTGCGGGTGCGCTACCGTCAACCAACATACTTAATGTCCCTTATGTCTAGAGTGTGGAGGAGATGCGCTCCTGTCAGAACACTTATTGGTCCACAGAGAATTCACGAAACGTTTTGGGAAGAATTCGAGGCGCATGATTATGTTCCTGTGGTCGATTTTACTATTGGACTTTTGAGGAAGGGTAACAGTGAATATTCAGATGCTTCTATGATAGAAGACATTATTGAGAAATACCAGCTGAGCAATGAGGCGGAGATTGTATTTACGGACGGATCGCATGGCCCCGACTGGCAAGCTACGGGTGATAGTATCGTTATAGACGGGCAGGATACCGCCTATAAAATCAGTATGTCTAAGGTCTGCTCGTCATATACTGCGGAGATTTTCGCTATTAATGCGGCGCTGAAACTCGTGAAGACATCACGAGAGACAAGAAATAACCACATTGTTATTATGTCAGACTGTAAATCGGCTCTTTCTGCAGTTCAAAACAATCTTATTTCAGTTCACAAAAGCAAATACGCGGTGGAGACTAGATTGCTCATTTACTCACTCGAAAGAGAGCGCAATATGAAGATTGTACTTGTGTGGATTCCCGCCCACGTCGGTATCGCTGGGAATGAGCTGGCCGATGGTCTAGCTAAGGAAGCGGCGCAGGAACCCCCAGATGAGAGCATCGAGGTCCCGACGGGGGATCTTATGGCAATGGCAAGGGAGGAAACTTGGCAGGCTACTCAGGCTTCTATCAAACGAGATTCCGTCTTCAAGGGCAAACTTTATTTTTCAAAGTTCTATGATGAAGAGGCCCGCAAGCCGTGGTTCAGTGGAATTAATGCCGAAAGATACTACGTAACGCTTATTAATAGGATTAGAGCGGATCATTATAATCTGGGATCTTCGCTCTTCAGGAAGAACTATATTGATACGCCACGATGTGAATGCGGATATGAACGTGAGGACTTGATGCATGTTATTCTACGGTGTCACAAGTACGATGATCTTAGGATCAAGTTGGATGAGGATCTTAGAGCCGTGGGTTACCTTGCGGAAATTAATGTCTATAGTATGATTAAGAATAGAAATTGGAACCTGCTTTATTATGTTTTTAAATTCCTTAAAGGAACAGGCAAGATTATATAGCGTGCTTGCACCTGCACTTGTTCCAAAATCCTTATCAGGAACGGTCTACATTGTTTGTGCTAGGTTGTCATTGACAAAAGGCACTTATCCTCCCTCACCCGAGGGAAAATCCAAAACCCCCCGTGATACGGTAATTGCTAGTAAGAAGGCGAAACGGTCTCTTAAACAAAATGAGGTGTGTGATGTCGACTCTAACCGGAACATTTATGTAAATGAACTGCTATCCAGGGCCACGTATGACTTATTGCAGCAGACCAAGCGGATTGCTAAGGAGAAGTCTCATAAGTATGTCTGGACGAGGGGGTGTCGAATATGTGTCAGATCATCTGACGGCGCCCCAGTTACTTATATTGACTCTGACTCAGACCTTGCTAAATTGAATTGATGTGGCCGTGGGCGTAACGCGACTCCCCCTGCTGTTCGTCGCGCTTCAATACAGGGCCTTCGGCTGGCTCAGTTTAATGCAAACTCGCTTCGTGGTCACATTGACTTAGTAAGGTTACATTTCAATACAAATGTTCATCATATTATCTCCGTCTCTGAAACGTGGCTGAATGCTGAAGTCGCTGATGATCTCGTGGCCCTGGATGATTATTTTCTGATTCGACATGATCGTGTAGGCAGAAGAGGCGGTGGAGTTGCCTGCTATGTGCATAACTCACTGAAGGTTGCAGTTATTGCTACTTCTGCAAGAGTTGATGTTGATGCTCCTGAGTATCTCATCTGCGAGATCCGTCTACCTAACAATGAGACTATATTATTTGCATCTGTCTATAGGAGGCCAAAAGGTCTTCTTCTAAATGAATTTACAGAAACACTTCTTAGTGTTTTACACTTATATAAGAACATAATTATTGGAGGAGACTTCAACTGCAACCTTCTTACAAACAACTTTGAGGCTAACTACTTGCGCGAACTTATGTCGAGTATGGCAATGCATATTGTCCAATCGGGAGCTACGCACCACACGGCCTCTACTGACTCGTGGCTTGATGTTTTACCGGTGGTTGACAGCGAAAAAATCTTGTCGTTTACTAGATCTGAGTGTCCGTTTATAGCTGGTCACGACCTAATCGAATTATCACTTACCCTGGGCACAAGCCTGGCGATTGACCGTACCATTGTAAGACGTTGTTATAAATCTATTGATTGTGATGAGTTCCGTGATCATCTTCGCTTTGTAATTGAGAATCCTATGTCCGCTGCGGTTGGTGACAAAGGTGTGAGACTGGATGACCAAACCGGCGTTGGTGAAACTGAGAGGCTCTGTATGAGACTGTCGGGAGCTTTACTTTGAACACTTGATGTGTTTGCCCCTAAGCAAGCATTTGTTATCAGAAGGCCTCCGGTGCGATGGCTTACGGACGAGCTTAAAGCTCGAATTCGTACTCGCAACCAGCTATACAAGCAGGCAAAACGTTCCGGCAATTTACTTGACTATGCCACTTATAGACACTTCAGAAATCAACTTAATTCGGATATCAAACGTGCCAAAAATAAATTTCAACTTAACTCTCTCAAAAATATTACTGACCCTTCCAAACTTTGGAGAGAACTAGCGCGATTAGGTCTTGTAAATTCGACTTTGGTCTCTCCTTTACACTTTTTTGCGCCCAGTCAATTAAACTCTTTTTACGTTTCAGTTTCCAATGCTCAAACACCTTGCTTGTATGCGGACTTTATCTCTGCTGTTTCTTCAGTGACTCGAACATCTCAGAGACCAGAGTTTGTGTTCTCTGCTGTGACACCTGCTATGGTTCTCAAACTTATCTCGGCAGAACCGCTCCATTCTTATGCATCTGGCTCAGATGGAATATCACTCTATATTCTGAGGATTGCTTGGCCTATAATCTCGTCGCATCTCATTGCTTTGTTCAACTGCTCACTGCAAACTTTCTCTTTTCCATCTCAATGGAAGCGTGCGATGATCCGCCCCCATTCAAAGATTCGTATACCATTATCCCCGTCCGATACAAGACCCATAGCCAATCTACCAGAGCTGTCGAAATTACTTGAGAGGATTGTTGCCGCACAAATTACAGAATACTTAATTGAACATGACCTTATAAATCCCAGACAGTCTGCATATCGGCCATGTCATAACACACAGACAGCACTTCTGCGGGTTTGCGACGACATCAAAAGAGGGATTGAAAATGGTCTTATTGTAATTATGATCCTCTTTGATTTTAGTAAGGCGTTTGATACGGTCCCGCATCTCAAGCTGCTAATCAAGTTAAAGGAGATTGGCTTTTCAGATGCTGTCCTTATGTGGACTTTCTCTTTCTTGACTGGCCGCTATCAGTCTGTAGTTGACGATGCTGGGAATCTCTCTGAGTGGCTACATACGTCATCGGGCGTTCCTCAGGGCTCTGTACTCGGGCCACTTTTATTCTCTCTGTACATCAACGATATAGGAGGAGTGTTACAGCATGCACGCCATATGTTATTTGCCGACGACATTCAAGTGTATCTCTCATGTTCTCCTGCCAACATCCGCCATGGATTGGAGTTAATAAATAGAGATGCTATTGCTATCTTTGATTATGCAGAATCTAATGGTCTGAAGCTTAATCCGGCTAAATCGAAGGCAATGATCTATGGTAGTAATGCTTATGTGAGGAATATCGACCTTAGCCTTCTACCTCCCATTATAGTAAACCAGGTTCCCATTCCATTTGTTAGCGAAGTGAGGAACTTAGGGGTGGTTTTTACGCCTACTCTGTCCTGGAAAAAGCACATTTCACACGTATCGCAGAAAGTGCACTATGCGTTATACAGATTGAAATTTAACAGAAACTCTCTTTCCACCGAATTAAGAATTAAGTTAGTAACGACGTTGATTACACTTCACGTGGACTACTGCTGCCTCGTCTACGACGGTTTGAGCCATGAGTTAAATATGAAGTTGCAGAGACTTGTAAATTGCTGTGTACGCTACATCTTTAATCTTAGACGTGATGAACATGTCACGCCCTACAGGCGTCGACTGGGTTGGGTCTCAGTTGAGAATAGGAGACTGTACTTTCTAGGCTGTCAGGTTTATCGTATCTTGTTCTTACAATCTCCTGCCTACCTGAGCGAGCTCTTCACTTCGCCTGACTCATCGCTTAGGAGATCCGACCGCCTTTTCGGTTCGTCTCTGACTTTTAACATACCGTTTTGTAGAACTGCAACGTATTGGAACTCTTTTCGTCCTTCTGCGATACGCTTTTGGCATTCTCTTCCTATCAACATAACATCTGCACCTTCCCTTCCATCCTTCAAAAACCTTCTCCGTTTACATTTATTCGCTGCTGAATCTGGTTAGCGGTTGCTTTGTGGCCTGCCAGTGCAATTTTCGTAGTGCAATAGTATCACTACCTGGTTATACAAATTAGTAGTCGCGTTATACATACATTAGTAGTTATATTAGTTAAGGTTATATTATACGTCTACCGGTGCAATTTTAGTTGTGCAATCGAGTTATATTCGTGTCATCAAAACACTTAGTTACATCTTGTTCATGCTTATTCTTTTCTTTTGTTTAGTTTAGTTTAGTTTAGTTTTAAGCATATTGGATGCGTTACAATGGTTCATTGTAATGCATCCAATATTGTAATGCATATTGTAATGCATTCATAGTTCTTGCGTTTTTACCTATGTATCTATGATTTTGATTTTGCCCTTTAGCAAATGTTCGGGCATAATAAATTTAATCAATCAATCAATCAATCTTTCTCTCTCTCTCTCTCTCTCTCAAGTACTAATAGAGTGGAGACAAAGAATGGATAAGAATGAAAGAATAGGAGTAATGTTTATAGACTTTAAAAGAGCATTTGAAACTATTGACAGGAAAGAATTATTAAAAAAATTGGAAATGTACGGTATAACGGGAACGGCACTAAGATGGTTTGAATCATATCTGGAGGATAGGACTCAACAAGTTAAAATTGGGAATATATTGTCTGGTAAACTTGAAATTAAGACAGGAGTACCACAGGGATCCATATTGGGGCCATTGTTGTTTATTTTATATATTAATGATGTGATTACGGTATATAAGAACAGAAAATGTAGGTTCAGACTCTTTGCTGACGATAAAATGGTATATGTATATGGTGACAATATGGATGTTATAATTCAAACCTCAAATGAAATATTGATTGCATTAACTGAATGGTTAAATAAAAATTCGTTAAAAATTAATGTTAAAAAGACTGTATTTATGGCTATTTATGACCCTAGGAAAATAAGTAAGAGAACCAATTATAATATATACATAGAAAACAAAACAGTCACAGAAGTGCAAGATACTAAATATCTAGGCATAATTATAGATAAACATTTAACTTTCGAGAAGCATGCATGGTACATGGCAAAAAAAGTAGGAAAAAATAGGGTTTTTAGGACGAATAAGGAATGTTGTAAGTAGTTATGTAAAAGTATTGATATATAAAACAATAATCGCACCGCATTACAAATATTGTAGTAGTATAATGTTAAATTTCAATCAGGGCTTGATGCAAATGTTACAAAAAACGCAAAATCGTGCAATGCGAATAATACTAAATGTGAATAGGTATACGGCGAATAAATCTATGTTGGAAGCTGTATGTTTTATGAGTGTAAAACAAAGAATGGAATATAATGTATGTATACTAGTTTATAAGATGAGGAACAATATGGTGCCAGAATATTTATCAAATGAAATAAAAAAAATTAGTGAGAGACATGCATATAACACTAGAAATAATACAAACATAATAGTAGAAAGGACACGAACACTAAAAGCACATAAGAGTCTAACGTATAGCGGGTTTCAAATGTTTAATGATATTCCAGTAAAAATACAGAATACAACGAAAATAAAAAACTTTAAAACAAAGGTAGCAAAGTACATAAAAAAGAGAGACAATAAAAGCAGATAAGTGTGTAAATGGATAGGAAAAGGTATTAATGTTATTGTTTATGTTATGTTGTAACGATGCACCCCGTGCGCTAAGCATCGTTCCCGGCAAACGACCGCCGGATGCCGCCCGACCGACGACCAGTCGGGCGAAGACCAGGGCGCGGTGCGCCCACATTTTAAACGCCTTTCAAAACGCACCGTGTGCGCGGGCCAAGCGCGGCACCGGTGCCTCCCGACGAGCGACGACGGGAGCCGAGCCGCCCCGAGGACGAGCGCGGCGCCGCGCCTCCCCACCACAGCGCGACGATCGGCGCTCCTAGCAAACCCGCCGCGCCGGGCGGGTATATAAACCGCCGTTCCGAGAAAAAGAGACTTTGTCTAGAGATCCGCTTCCAAGACGAAACCTATTCCCGACTCCTAGGGAACACGCCAACGAGGTCCGGTGCTCCGAGCCTCGACTGAGAGCTCTCAGGTGTTCCCGCACTCCCTCAGAACTCACCCCGAAGGCACGGTTACGCGGGGTCGAGCGCGCTCGGCCTCGCAACGAGGGCTCTTGCTGCCGCCGCCCCGGGGCTCCGGAAATCTCCCTACGCTACGCGTTCCCGCACGTCATCGCGATACCGCGACATCCGCGAGCCTCCAGGCATTATACCGCGTCCGCCTCCATGTCATACGTCTAGGTAATATACCGAGCCCGTGTAATACGTCTATGTAACGATACCGCGTTCGTTGTTAAATACCGCGCCGTTATCAAGTGC
>NW_020223539.1:0-1318 GCF_003070985.1 Temnothorax curvispinosus | reverse complement strand
GTAACGATACCGCGTTCGTTGTTAAATACCGCGCCGTTATCAAGTGCAAGGGCACTACCTGTAAATATACCGCGTCCGCCTGTAGGTAATACGTCTATGTAATATACCGAAACGTTACGATACCGCGGCCGCCTATGCACTCAAGTGCATCCGCACTACCTCGTCGTTGTATATACCGCGTTCTGTCCGTCCCTGCGCACATGCCGCGCTAACATCCCGCTTCGGGTATACCGAGTCCGCCGAATAGCGTGCTACCACGTCCGTTAGCGAGTGCAGCTGCACTGCCCCTTTTCGTTGTATATATCGCGTCATTTTGTGTACATAATTAAACTGTGAATAAACTACTGCATGTCTCACTAAATTGATTATTGTCTCTGGGCCTGTCATCGGACTCCTGATCCCGCACACCAGTCCGCGTTCGATAAAGTCAGGCCGTTACAATGTACTTTATAGCGTGTTTATGTATAAAGTTTATGTTATATACTCTCATTTTACTCTCTCTCTCTCTCTCTCTCTCTCTCTCTCTCTCTGCGGGGTTGCGGGGTGCTTGTTTCATACTTGCACACTTCTAATTATTTCCCTTACTATGCTTGCGCTCTGTTCTCTGCCTGGGGTCTATCACCAACTCGCTGTATTATCAATATTTTTGTAATTATCATTCAATCATTATAATCATCATTCTATCCCACGAGAGAGTGCATGCACGCGCTTTGGTCGCTGCCACATGCTTACCACCTCCTTAACGTTTTGATTGTTATCCACTGTTAAATGCATATCGGTAGCGATTATACTGCGTCTCGCATCTGTCTCTAGCTATTAATCACTGCTCTTTATATTTTTGTTTATATACTTGTTTATATCTTGTTTATACATTTATATACCTGTAAATTCATCATTAGCCTAAAGTCTTGACTATGGCTTAAATAAAATCAATCAATCAATCAATCAATCTCTCTGAGGCGGTGTTGCTCTCGTATAGATTCCTAAGGAGAGTGATGAGATGCCTGGGCAGTCCTATCTGTTGAGAAACCGCAGGTCGGGAGATGCAGTGTGAACAGGTCTTCTTTGCAAACGATAGTCTTTATTATATCACGCTCGACAATAGTTGTGTGTGCTCTGCGTCGCGTACAATATGTATCTGAGGATCGACGCGATCGAGAGTATCGAGAGCGCGGCACTGGGTAGCCGGAAGAGGCACGCCGCCTGGTGTCGGCTAGTGACCTAATGTGTATGCGCCACACGTAGAAGTGCGGCGTCGGAACGCTAGTTACAATCTACCGCGCGCGCAACATAAACTTAGTATTAGAGGTAGAAAACG
>NW_020223538.1:0-1174 GCF_003070985.1 Temnothorax curvispinosus | reverse complement strand
GTAAAATATGGTGAGTACAAAATTTTTATAAATCACATATCGTTATAATTGTCGAGAAAAATAAACGACAATTTACGGACGGATATATTTGAAATATTTAAAAAATTTTACACAAATATTTTCTAATAATAATTAATGATGAGTGGATAAAACACGGATCAATTAACGAACGTATAATTTTGTAGTGATAGACTTTTGTCTCGTAAAACTGCTGACACTTGAACCCGCAACTCATTATCAAAGTTTGGAACTTTGTTGGGCGAGTAAAACAAATTGTATTCAACGAGCTGGTCGCACGGGTCGCGTAATGGATGGCAGAGTGTACAGATTAGTACCGAAAGCATTTTATAAGGCAAGTACTTGATTTATATAAGAATAATATTGTGTCATTCGTGTAATGTATAAGACTAAATTCTTATTTAAAATTTAAAATCGCGTTTAATAGCATCCTCAATATTTAACAAGTAATATAAATTTAATGGATTATTATTATTTTATCGTTTTATAATTGTATAATACTTTATTTTTTTTTTAAAGATTTACAAATAACGCGTGCAAAATTCTTTTGTTAGTCCGTAATATATAATTCGTATACATCGTTGCATGCGTATAAATATCAATTGTAGATTTAAAAAAAAAAATGAAAAAAAAAAAAAACTATTGCGCAGTTATATAAAAACGTAAAATTATAATAACCCATTAGGTTTATATTATTAATTATTTATTATATTTTTTCACGTTATATTTATCAATTTTATCTTTTTGTAAAATTTACAGAATAATTTACGAGAACACAATGTGCCAGAAATGTGTCGTGCCCCACTCGCCAATGTCATTCTCCGCGCAAAACTGCTTGATCTCGACGAGCCACACATCTTTATTTCGCATCTCCTCGATCCACCTACTTTTGATAATTTGGCAAATATAATTTTGAATTTAAAAGAGATTGGAGCTTTGGTAGACGATGTCTGTTATCGACCGTTTGATGGAAAGTTAACCGATCTTGGCAATATAATGGCACATCTTTCGCTCGACATTCGAATTATAAAATTAATCGTGTTGGGCCATGTTTATGGGGTTTTGCGAGACGCTATTATTTTGGGGGCCAGCATGGCTGTTAAAGATGTATTTTATATGGAACAATGCCATCCTACCGTTTCCTCTTATACGACGC
>NW_020223537.1:0-3772 GCF_003070985.1 Temnothorax curvispinosus | reverse complement strand
TCCACGATTTTTTAAAATTGTTAATTTAGATTTAAAAGTACTATTGGTTCCATCTAATAGTTCACAGCATTTTTCACAGTGAATTTTACGTTTTAAAATATGAACAATTGAACCAGCTGTATGTTTAATGATTTCTTCTGTGTATTCAGAAGAATACCAACCTTCACTTTCAATGTTATAATTATGTTCAAAGATATGATATTTATTATTTTGCAGAAAATTATTAATTTGAGTGGAAGTAAATTTTACTTTACAAGGAGTTTCTTCTCTTTTTTTTCTAAAATTAGATACTGTATTATCTGAAATAATTTTTGAATTTTCATTATTGATATTTGTAAAATTTTCTGCAGAAATCAGTAATGTTTCATCTAACGGAGAACAATTTGCAGAAGAAGAAATCATGATATTCAATTTGTTGTTCAATAATTTTTTATACGCAGATAAATACTGAGTTGTAGTGGGATTATTATTATGTCCATTCATTCTTCTTATTAATGAAAAAAACATTTCGACGTGGTCCTGTGATAGTTTATAACTTAACATATATTCAATAATGTTATTTTCTATTAAATAATTAGCAAGATTGTAGACGTTTTTCAAACAAATAATAAAACCCACAAAACCTGTCTTTACAGAATCACTGTGAACGACTGCTTTACGTATAGTACCAGACTTTACATCTATATTACTGACAGAATTTTCTTTGTTTGATTTTTTAATTTTTACATTAATTTCTAATTGTTCAATATACTTAACGTATTCTTCAACTTTTTTTTTTAGTTCTGGTAAAGAATCTTTAGTTATGCTCATTCGGCCTGGTGTTTTGCAAAATTTATTTCGAGCATTCAATATGTCAAATATATCATTAAAGTTTTTGCAAAATGTCGCTGTTGAAGAAGCGTTTACAAAATTTGGATTTTTTAGATCAAATTCAAGGAATCTTAAAGCAGCTGAAACACTATTGCTTAAAACTTGAGCAGCCAAGAATACCTTCATCTTTTCTTTGTAAAAATTTACGTGCCTATTTCGAATTTTGCAAGCACAATGTAACTTCTCACTCTCTTGTATGTTATGCAATTTTTTAATGAATTCCCAGCGTATATATTCGTTGTTATTATAAATAATTGGACCTTTTGTAGCAAAATAATTTCGAACAAGTTTAAGACAATGACAAGGATCATAAAAAATATAAACAGGTTGTAAATTTCCTGGATGTTCAAAATATGGCTTAAAATGATCTTTATCTTTATAATTTAGATTAGCGCCTAATAGTTCGCATGCCGTTTTATGGGCTTTATCACCGTCAAATGTTACACTGACTACATTAATACTTTTTTCATTTAGTTTTATTAATAAATCTTTTAAAAGAATCGATTTTTCTACGCCATTCAAAGAATTAATCAAGTAATGGGCTACTGGAGTTTTAAATCCGCCATTTATATTAACTAACATAAAAACTAATACTTTACTGGCAACTTTAAGCTCTCCATCTTTGTTTGTTTCATGTAGTTGTCCACCGAAATCTACAAGACCCTTCCACGAATGTGTATTTTTATCCCATTCTTTATGCTGCTTAATATTCATCTCATCAAAAGTTATATTAAAAATAAGTTTTTTACCTTTCTTTGATTCCAGCTTAACAATATTAGATACATTATTAATAATTTCTTCAGAAATCCCCGGTTTGTATTCTTTTGCACAGATCCAACTGTTAAGTGTTTGAGTACAAGGTAAGCAATTAAGAAAACTACGTCTAACTACTTCGTATGCAGCTGGTGAATGAAAGTGAAGAGTTCTAGCAAAGTTTTTCAGGTTGGCAGGAAAAGGAGCTGTTGGTTTGCGTTCTTTCATGCGTATTAATAATTCTTGTACATGTGGTGGCAAGTCCTATCAAGATACAAATACATTAAAGAAATTTTGTACACTGTTTAATTTTTTAGAAATAATGTAAGAGGATTGTATAAATATTATGTAATGTACATAATGTATATAAATATCTATTATATATTATGCATAATACATAATAATATATTATGTATAATGAGTACAAATGTATAAACATAAATATAATATTATATATATAATATTATATGTATAAACATAAATGTAATATTATATTATAAAAATTAATATGGTCATAAAATTGTTATCAAAAATAATTATTAAAATTTTTTCAGAAACCAAAATTAAATAATTATATATATATTTTTTTTAATTACATAATTTTTTGATCAATTAAAACCGTTAATACACAATTCTTTCTTAAAAAATATCTTTATAAATTATCAAATGATATTGTATAATTGTATTGTACTGATATGTGTATTAACGGTATCCAGTTTTTCATCATTTATTTTATTCATTATATGTATCATATTTATATTTATTATATATTTTTTGATGATGATGATATATATATATATATATATATATATAAATATATATATATATAATAAATTTTAAAACACCTTTAAATATTCGGCAGCATCAAATTCTCCTTTTGTCTCCAAATCTTTTACCAAAACTTTTAAATTTTTTATTTTTTTTTCTTTGCGTAAGTTTTTGTTATGTGCAGCTGCCGTTTTTGATTTTTCATAAATTCTGAATCTTAAGAATCGATTCCAAGCTTCATCAGAAACAAAGTCTTCTCGAAATATATATTCTGTTTTAAACCCATTCATAAAACGAACTCTTTTTACAGCTTTGTTCTGCGTAAATACATTTTTCCTAAAATTTTAAGTCTTTTAATTTATAATGAATGTAATTGCATTGAAAATGAAAATATCAAAAGAGAGCATGCGTATTGTAATATTTTTAAATAATATTATCTATATTACATGTATGGTAATTCATATATACTTCATTATTACTGTAAAAAATAATTAATTACCTTTTTTTAATGTTTGAGTCATTGCTTACAATACTATTATTTGGTTCATTTGAACCAACTTGCTCATTTAAAGAGCCTTCATCAAAAGAATTTGCAGGCATCTTTTCCCCACATATCTCAGTCTCTTTATCATCTTTATTTAATTCTAAATTTTTCTCTTTTAATATATTATTTTCAAGTTTATTGATATTGCTAACTAATACTACTCTTTCTGTTACTGGCTCTTTTGCAACATTCTCTGTTGACAAATAATATGGATTTAAATTTATTTCAGGAACAGCTTCTGCTCGTAGTCGTTTTCTGCTTCTAAATTCATCAGAATAATTAAATGATTTGTTATCAAAGTGGTCGCTGCATATATATGTAGTTTTGAAGTTTGGAGTTGTTGGTAAATTTATAGCATCCATCCATTTTTTCTTTAATATTTCATTTTTGGGAAACCTGTTTATATTGAAAATTATAATTTATTAAATATATATTTGAAACAACTTATTAAATATATATAATTAATTAAATTTTGAGGTTAGAGATATTAATATGTACTTACGTGTGAAAACTACAATTGGAATTAGGAGATGCTTCTGTTTTACATATCAAGCATTTCTTTGTCATTTTAAAATGTTTTTGCTTAAATAAGAAGAAGGTTAGCTAAAAACGACATAGAGATAGAACGAGATAAAACATCGAGAATACCGAGGTACAATCTTTCATGACCTGCACATCACTGCACATGCGCGCATAGACAAAGACAGCAGGGGCCCATATGCAGCGTTCTCTTTCTATTCCTCTATCGCCTTTTCAGCTCGCTTGCGCACTCTATTCTTATATCTCTATGGTTTGCTCGCGATCGCGAATGTAATCTCTGTAAGTAATAAGTATAGG
>NW_020223536.1:0-2066 GCF_003070985.1 Temnothorax curvispinosus | reverse complement strand
AAGTTCATCTTAAGTACTGTCTTGAGCTTGGACTATGAATACCGCCCCTAATCTTGGAGCTGGTTAAAATAATTAAACAAACACCGAAGGATTATTGAAAGTTACCATCGACAGACTGCGAAGAATTTGGAGAACCGTCTTGTAAAAAACGAGCACTTTCTAAACCCGAAGACAAGCACATTTTAAGATCCAAGAAAAAAATCTGAACTACATAAAAAGAAGAATCCTAATATCAGGGAAGAAATTAATAAATTAACAAAGCTTGTTAAATCTTTCAGTCAAGACGAAAATCTAAATAAAAAATTGCGTAACTTGTTGAAAGGATACGTACAGATCGAAGTTTCAATTAAGGAAATTTATGATGGAGAAACTTACCCTCAAGGATTTACATATGTTGCTGGAATTACTTGTCCATCGTGTTTATTTGTGACCAATATCACAAAATGTGGAACAACAAAAGGTAAAAGTTCCAGATGGATAATTTCCAACTTCAAAAGACACATTTTCCAACACCAGAAATCTACTGAACTTACTAAAAAGCGAGACAAGTCCTCAAGTAATGTTCTTCACTTGCTGCAAGCGTCCGCCAAATCACCCGCTCTTCAAAAGGAAACAAACTACGATTCTAACAGCAATGTAATTGGAGATGTAATTGCTGAATACACCATAGTGGATGATGAGTTGCTGCTTTCAGAAGGTACCGATGTCTCCGAGGATCTCTCCATCACTTCTATTATTTCAATGCCAGTTGACTCTACAAATACAAATATGTTGATAGTTTCTCCAAAGGAACCTGAAGCCTCAACTTCAACATCGCAGTCAACTGTGTCATCAAAAAAGGATAATATACAAGATGGAACGGCGACGGGGGAATGCTAACCCGAGATGATTATCGAACGAATCATCTCGTGGGAAAATTAATTTCTATAACAAATGTTTGACCCAAGATTCAATCACGTAGTTCTTTGCGCCAAACACGCTTGGCAAGAAAAAAGCGAAAATTGTTTTCGGTAGATAAGTTCCAACCGCGAATTTCTATGTACTTTCCGGTTCTTAATCAATTACAGATAGAACTTCAAAAAAATAAAGAATTAAGTAATGCTTTAAAACTTTTTTTGGAAAAGTCGAGCAATAATTCTAATAAAGAATTTGATCCGGCATCAACCGTAACACAATCTTCGTTTTTAAAATCTTTAGTAGATACTGCTAATAAAAACACAGGCAAAAAGAAGGGTGCTCGGTATGATGATACCCTTAAGCTGTTTGCAACTTATCTATACATTATAGGGGGTAGAATACTATACGAAACGTTGTGTACAAATTTTCCACTGCCTTCGTTAAGCACGGTAAGCCGTACTTTAGATGACTCAAGTGCAATAATAATTGAAGGCGATATTCGTGTTGCAGAATTAGTAAATTTCTTACGGTCAAGAAATTTACCTACAGTTCTATGGCTTAGCGAAAACGCAACCAGAATAACAGGTCGGGTACAATATGATTCTAAAACGAATCAACTTGTAGGCTTTTCCTTGCCATTAGATGAAAATAGCATGCCTATAAAAAGTTCTTTTACGGTTACTTCTGCAAAACAGATTGAGGAGTATTTTATTAATAATACAGCAGCTAATTTATTGTACGTGATTATAGCACAGCCATTAGTAAAAAATGCTCCTTCATTTTGCCTATGTTTATACAGTTTTGATAACAAATTTACAGCTGATGATGTAATTAAGCGTTGGAATTATATGATTCAAAAATTAAAAGACGCTGGCATAACAGTACTTGGCATTTCTTCTGATGGAGATCCGAGGTTACTTAAAGCAATGAAAATATCGTCAAACATTGGCATTATTAGGAAGGCATGAGAAAGGCAAACAATTTCACCAGTATTAAAATTAGATTCAAATCCTAACTCGATTATGTTGAATACGTCTTTCATTCAAGACACTGTGCATATTGGCACTAAATTGAGAACAAGACTTCTAAAGAATTCTATCGTATTGCCAATGGGTAGTTACATTGCTTCAGCAAGTCATTTAAAAATTCTTTACGAAATTGTTTCTAAA
>NW_020223535.1:0-1569 GCF_003070985.1 Temnothorax curvispinosus | reverse complement strand
ACATTGTCAACCCCTTATGAAAAAATACACTCAACTTTGATGGTTAACACCCAAGTGTTAACACACAAATTTAGGGGCATAAGTTTAGTGTTTGCCATCAAAGTTAAGTGTCAATACTTAAATTTAAGTATAGATTAAGTATTGACCATTAAGGTTTAGGTAAGTTGTGGATTAAACTTTCAATGATGAGTGTATATTGGGAGTTTATCCTCAATGATAAGTGTAGAAATGTATTGAAAAATATTTCTTGTATATAAATAACTGAAATGTTTTTTTATATCTTTTAGCAATATAATATAAATATTTATTATAAACATTTCGATCAATGTTAGATATATCTCTGCGACAAATATTGTAGTATTATTTTTGGAAATATTAAAAATACATTGGATAAATATCCCAAATAGCAAAGAAATAGTTTTTAAACGTTTTTAAAAACGTTTTTAGTAATAAAAAGATAATGTTTAAAAAACATTTAAATTAATGGGATAGATCCTTTTTTCTTATTATTAAAAAATTTTTTAATTTAATATTGTAAAAAATATAAGGATGAACATAAGGAAACCAGATGCAATCACAACTGTGCAAGTTATCAAGGGAAATACGTTTACGTCCTCGATATCAGCTCTCTGTTTCAAAACGAGATATTTTTCATATAATTATAATTCCCAAGAATTTCAGCATGATATACCATACAAACTGCTTTCAAGATCGCGGCTTAATTTTGATATCACATTTTCTAAGAAGTTATTTTACGTTTTGATTTAGTCACAAATTTTTACAATTTGCCTGCGTATACATTTTTTTATTACACAGTACCACAGCCAAAATAATTATTGAATTTCGCTGGTGGATTATGATAGGTCCATCAGTGTGTTATGGGTGCTTCCATAGCACACTGATACTAATCGTTCGTTTACATTGCATCAAAATTTTTTTTTTTTTTTTTTAATTTGATGGTTGGCCACATTGAGCTACTTTTAGAACCAAATTCGGCTTTATTTTAAAGCATAATTATAAAATAATAACATTTTAACAAAAATTTAACTTTCTGAACATTTTTATTTAAAAGTAATAAAATAAAATCAATTACATTTTCAAAAAAAAATTGAAGAAGGAATGGTTGTGTAAAAATTGTTTATATTTTTCTTAGCGGCAGTTTAAAAACGTCGTCCTCAAGGACCAACATATGTCAGCCAGAAAGAATCCAGTTTCTTTCCTTTTATATCGTATCTCTATAGACTTGACTACTTGGTGAAATATCTCTCTCCATATTGTTTATTTGATTCTGTAGGTAATTGCCTTTCGAAATAATCTATAAACAAGGGAACTTCGCGAATCTGAAAATTCTGATTTTGATGAAACTTTATACTCACATGAACAGAGGGAAAAAGTAACATTTACATTTACTAATGACTTACCCATTAAAAAAAAATTAGGTTAATTGTTGCAAAAATAATTATAAATTTTGGTGCAAAATTTGGCCGATTCTTTCCCAAGTTTCATTCAACATATTTTCTTTATTTTTATGATACTTTTTGATCGTTCGTTTACGCATATTTGGCCATT
>NW_020223534.1:0-13618 GCF_003070985.1 Temnothorax curvispinosus | reverse complement strand
TCGTATCGCCTTAAGGGGGAATACCCAATTAGAAAGTTCGAAAAAGAGATGGGGATGATATGGGGATTCCAAGCAAGTTGGAGGACTTATATTATGGACCTGGAATCGATGATTCAATGTAAGTTGAAAAATTTTCGCGATTTATTAATTGCTCAATTTTCAAACGCGTTTTTCTCGAAACCATGTTAAAAATTGGTGACCAAAATATCTCGGCAACCACTGAACCGATCAATTTGAAATTTATAGAGGCTATTCTATACATAATTATCTAGTCTTTGTCGTAGGATTTTTTTTAAGTGACTTAGTTTTTTTTTATCGGCAAAATAAACCCGAATTTTTCCCTAAAAATTGAACCCTTAAATTCAAACGCCCGCCATTTTGTAAAAAATCGATATTTTCAAAAACCCCTACGTCAAAGACTAAATTATAGTGTCAATTTTAATAATTTTTTTTGGTTTTTTTTATTCTGATGATTACAGATGAAATGGGAGTGGTCACCGCGGAGGACGTTTTTTTTGCGACAGTCGACAAAACCCAAGAATACTCCGCCAATATTGAATATTTTTTAATAAAAAAAATTTAACATATTCTTAAAAATGTGTACTTTCATGTAGAAAACATACCAATACCATAATTCATATAAGTTTCCTTAAAAAAATTCACAAAAATTGCCTTTTTTTCGGGCTTCTATTTGGGTATTCCCCCTTAACCCCATTAGCTCCCGGCAAGCCGGGCATCCAGCGGACACCAACTTGGAGGTGGGACAGACTTGAGGCGCAAACAACAGGTTGCGCCCTTATGAACGAGCAACTATGACTCCCAAACATTATCGCCAAAAAAATGTTATAAAGGCGTTGATCCACTTGAAGTTTAGGAGATAGTTCCCAATAAAGGATTGCGGTTTCCTTTCTTTGCAGATTGCTCTGCTCTCCCTAACTTTCCGTGTCATAGACCCTTAGATGGTGCGATCCTATAGCACGGAACGTATGCGCAATGCGGAATTGGCGGAACGAAGTTCGTCCAATCGCAGACATTCTGCCAGTTGCGTTCCGCTGAAATATATTTTCTAATGTCCCATGGAGCGGAACTCGCGGAAGCGCAATTGACGCTTGCCAATCACAAGATTGTTTCCCATAGATCCTTTTATTGTATCTATCGGAACAGTGTATATTATTGGCACGCACAGACTACGCTTCCGCATTTTCCGCTGCATGGGACATTAGAAAACAAATTTATGCGAATCGGAATCACACATACATCTGTCACATTAACGAATTCCATTTATATTCAACAAAATTGCCACCAATTGCTACAACATTCAATCGCTAAAAATGAATTCTAAAAAATTGTTTGTTATTATTTGCATATTATTAAATAAATTAAAACAATGTTGGTGTTTATTTAAAAAGCAAGAACTACGCAGTAAGATTATAAAATTATATTCATTATATATAGTCGCAAAAAAAAATAAAAATGAAAAACAACAAAGACATTGGGCACGACCTATATTTAGTATAGAGATGAGAAGATTAAAACAAGGAGCAAGTAAGAATCTTGTGAAAGAAATGCTGGCCGAAGACAGAGAAAAATATCAATATTATTTTAGAATGCCACCTCAATTATTTAATGCGTTATTAACATTAGTCGAACCAGTCATCATAAAACAATATGTTATTCGCGAACCTATTTCCCTTGACACTCGGCTCCAGATTTACACTGCGCTATTTAGCATCAAGGGATAGTATGAAATCCCTGTCATATGCCTTCAGAGTTGCACACAACACAATCTCAAAAATTATATCCGAGACTTGTGAAGCTATTTGGAGTTGTTTAAAAGATTCAGTTTTTTTTATGGACAATGAAGAGAGTTGGAAATCTGTAGCTGATAAAATTTCAACGATTGTGAAACTTGCCGAAATGTATAGGTGCTATTAATGGAAAACATGTTTAAATCCAAGTAAGTTTTAAATAGAATTTTGAGTTTATTTATATAACGTTAAAACTTTATTGATAAGAAATAAAAGGCTTTGTTAAATATAAAAAAATTTATTTTATATTCAATGTACACAATACATATTGGTTGGCGCTCACTGTAAATAGTGTAAATAGCGTTTAATTGTGCTCCCGTTGTTCGTTAGTTAATCGTAATCAGTTCATGTTCGTTAGTATTAGTTGTCTCCACCGGTTTACGTAAGACGGCCGGTAAGGTTATATTCGAGTTAACGACTCGCGCGGAACGTTGGCGGATCGCGATCAATCGGTCTGTCAATAATCACCCGACTCGTGCTGCCCACCCCATCGGCGGCCGTTTCCGTAAGGACCTCGCGCCGCGAGTCGCGGAAGCGCGAGCCGGAAGAAGCATTCACACTCTCGTATCAGTCACGGAAGAGTCCAGACACGTTTCAAACACGATCGTATCGGCTCACGTTTCGGACCCCGCGAAGACTATTGCGCCCACTAAGAGCATTCGATTTCCTGCCTTTTCTGCTTTGCATGCCGCTTGCACACTTTGGACATTCGGCACGCTTTGGACAGTCTCACCACCAAGGAGGCCAGCCACCCAGAGGAAGGCCGGAACCGACACCCAAGGGCCGGGCAACGAAACGGTGAGTCGCATTCACTCCGTTTGCGTGCATCATGCACCCGTTTTGTACGTGAGGGGATTGCGCCCCTCTGGTCCTTCGAGAGATTATCGTTGTACCATTTGCGTCCCCGAGGCGGACTCACACCCCCCCCCCCCCGAGCATTTGGTCCTTCGAGCCGGATTGTGCGTAGAAGTGGACCTCGCGTTAGTGAAAACCGCTAGCGTCTCGTGCTTCTCGTTAATATTCGGTCGTGCCATGGCGTGGACGATAAATCGGTATCGCCGACGACCGCCGCGATATCTCTCGTTCGCAGTATTCGGCTCGCTGCGAGAATACGCGCGGAATACCTCGTGGCACGCCATTATCGTTATTCGTTGTGAAAAATACACGCGTCGACTCGTCATCGGCATTAGCGGACGAACGGTG
Source organism: Temnothorax curvispinosus (assembly GCF_003070985.1). Lineage (NCBI taxonomy): Eukaryota > Metazoa > Arthropoda > Insecta > Hymenoptera > Formicidae > Temnothorax > Temnothorax curvispinosus. The sequence continues at coordinate 10,607 of NW_020223534.1, read as the reverse complement.
TTGCTAGTTTCGCGGCGCGCCATTGCCGTTGATCGCTCTTGTCGATTGAACGCTTGTGCAACATAAGTCGTCATCGTCGTTATTCGGACGAACGATACGATTTATATTCATACTCAAGGTATATTCATTTGCGAATATTCCTTCGTGCTTCGCGCAAATTTCGAACCGAACCATCCGCTACTCGTCGCTACGGCGAGCCGAGCGGTGTTGTTTTTATTTTTTCCGCATTCCACACTCGAAGCCTTCGACGCTTCGACGATATTATTGTGTTGAACTTGCCATCGCCTCGCTCGTGCGTTGGAGTTGATTATCCTGGCGATTCAACCTGAGTTTGAACCTCGGCGACTCAAACCGAGATAGCATAATTTCGTTTTGCTCGAGCACTCGCGCGGGCACATCGACCTTCAAGATGAATAGGGGGTGCAAACAGCGACGCGAACTGTGCGTTCGGCGCATGAGAGAAATTCATCAATATTCGATGCTCGCGGTAGACAACGTGTCGATGAGACCAACCTTTATCGTTCGTTATCCGACGGTAGCCCAATTAGTTCAGGATTTTGAGAAGGCTCACCTCCAAGTAACTCAGGATGCTAATGATGAAGAATTTGCGTCAAAGACGCGATACGTGACGAGTTCGACAAAATGCGTTTTGCCGTAATAGGGCGGTATGAAAGCTTCGTTCCCGCGCCGGGGACCAATGCGTCCTCGCGGGGTGCGCCGCTCGCGCCCCAATCCGCGATCAGACTACCGAAGATCGCCCTCCCACAATTTACGGGTGATCTTGGCCAATGACCATCCTTCATTGCGCTGTACAACACGGCGATCCACGAAAATAGCAGCGTGTCCGCTATCGAGAAATATCAGTACTTGTTCTCGTTATCGGGGGAGGTTTTCGGCGTCATAAAAAACTTGCCCATGACTTCGGAAAATTACGTGATTGCTTATGAGGCGCTGCTATCGCGATATCAGGATAAAAGAAAATTAGCCACGCAATATTGGCGCTCCCTCGTGCATGCCACTCCCTTGAATGCGGATTCCGTCGAATCCCTTCGTTCGTTGTTAGACGCCTTCAATGAAAACACGCGTGCCTTGAAGATGATGGACTACCCGGTGGAGCCCTGGGACTTCATGCTCTTCAATCACTTGTTGGAGAAGCTAACTCCCTCTCTAAGGGAGAAATTGGAGTCAGTTCACATGACCGTGGAATCGCCGCGATACGAGCAATTGATAACGTATCTGTCGGGATACTGTACAGTCCTCGCGTCGGTAGCCGACTCGTCAAATAAATTGAAAGTACAAAATCCGCCTGCTAAGAAAGCCGCATCGACTACCTCGCTCGTCGCACAGGCACGCCGCGTGCCTCCAGTGCAAGGAGCAACATTCCTTTGCGAAATGTCCTGAATTTCTGAAGCTCTCGGTCAAGGAGAGGTACAACTTTGTTCGCGAACGGGGGGTATGCCTGAATTGTCTTCGCACCGGACATTATTCGAGAAATTGTTTGTCGGCATGGACGTGCCGGACGTGTCATGCAAAACACCACTCGCTCCTGTACTTCGAGCAAAGCATCGCCTCGCCGCAGGGGGGCGCCGCGACCCCCGCGAAGTCAGAGGACAAACCGATTGTTGCGATGGCTAGCGTGGCCAATGGCGTGGTCTTGTTGTCGACCGTAAGAGCGGAAGCCATTGACGTGCTTGGCAACCCGTTTTCGGTCCGCATATTGTTGAATAGCGCGAGTCAGGCCAACTTCATCACGGAGAGTTGCCTGCAACGGGGCGGTTTCGCCGGACGAAACACCGCGTGACAGTGTTAGGCGTCAGCAAGACAAAGGTCGCCACAACGCGGGGCCTTACGTCATTCGTGATCCGAGCGCGAGATCGCGACGATATTTGTCTCCCCGTCGAAGACACGGTGCTTCCTCGCATCACCTCGCCGCTGCCAAACGAACGTGTTGCGGCAAAATCATGGAGTCACCTACGGGGGCTGCAGCTAGCAGATCCGGACTGTTACATGCCCGGTTCAATTGACATTCTATTGGGAGCGGAATCCTTCGTATCAGTACTTAGAAACGGTCGTCGCACCGGTACTCATTGGGAGCCGGACGTCTTCAATACGGTTTTCGGCTGGGTTCTGATGGGCTCGGTTTCCCCCTCCTTGCAAGTGCAATCGCTGCACTCCTTTGTCACCACGCTCGAGTCGATCGACGCGTCGGTGGAAAGGTTTTGGAAGTTGGAAGAAGTTCCGGAACACGTTCCGATTTCAGAGGAGAACCGGCGTTACAGGGAGATCGTTGATAAAACCACGTGTCGCGACCATTCGGGTCGTTTCGTGGTCTCATACCCCTTTACATCGCACCCTCCTTCATTCGTGGACTCGCGACCCATAGCAGTCAATCGGTTACGCGCACTCGAACGCCGATTCAAATTGGATCCCGAACTTAGAAAAGGTTATAACGCGTTCTTACAGGATTATCTCGATAGCGGACATATGGAGGTTGCAGACCAGACTTCTTCATCGGACGGTTGCGTCTATTATATGCCCCATCATGGGGTGTACAAACTCGATAGTACGACCACCAAATTGCGGGTCGTGTTTAACGCTTCGTCCAAATGCCCGAACAGTATATCGCTAAACGACACATTGCTCAGTGGACCGAAATTACAACCAGACATAATCGCGCTCCTAATTAGATTCTGAGCTGAACCGGTAGCTATCACCGCGGACGTGAAGCAGATGTTTTGCCAAATCTGGATAGACCCGGAGCAACGGGATTATCAACGCATTGTCTGGCGTTTTTCGGAGTCGGATCCTATCTTGGATTACCTGCTCAAAACGGTCACCTTCGGCGTCACCTCTTCTCCATTCCTAGCGATCTATTGCCTGCTTTGTCTAGCTTATGAGTATCGTGATAAGTATCCGCTGGTTTACGCTCTACTACTCAAGGCTCTATACGTGGACGACGTCGTAGCCAGCGTCCGCACAATCGCACAAGGCATCGCGCTTCGCGATCAATTGATAGGACTGTTCCGGAGCGCCGGTTTTGAGTTGCGCAAATGGGCGAGTAGCCATCCTGCCGCGTTGGATGGACTTGACCCTGATATCTGTAGTCAATCCATGCATTCCTTTGATACGACAGAGGATCAGGGGCTCAAGGTTCTAGGCCTCCGCTGGCATTCAACAGTGGATAGCTTTGGATTTCAGATCAACCCCTTGACCCGAACATGCACCAAGCGCACCGTTTTATCGGGAGTAGCGCGCATGTTTGACCCTCTAGGATTTTTGGCACCGCTTACGTTCACCGCAAAGGGATTGATTCAGTATTTGTGGACCCTCAAGCTCGACTGGGACGACGAACCGCCGGAAGAGGTTCGCCGCCAGTGGAAATCGGAGCTTGACGCGTTGAGCTCCTTTCAGATACCTCTTACGTTCCCCGTGGGTGATGGTGTTCGTCGCGAGTTGCACAAATTTTGTGACGCGAGCGAACGGGGTTATGGGGCTGTAACGTACATTCGCGCTGTCACTCCATCGGAGGTCAAGGTTATAATTCTGTGCGCCAAAGCAAAAGTGGCTCCGTCACGCGCCCTTTCCCTACTTCGCTTGGAGCTTTACGCCGCGTTGGTCCTCGGTAATTTGATCGATTACGTCCGGCAGGTCCTATTGGAACACCTGGAAATTGATGCCGAGTACGCCTGGTCCGATGCCAAGGTCGTGCTATACTGGACCCATTCCTCCCCGCATAAATGGAAAACGTTCGTTCGCAATCGCGTTGCTCGAATACAAGAAAAGGTGCCGGTCACGGCTTGGGGTCACGTGGCCTCTGAGCTTAACCCCGCGGATCATTGTTCCCGTGGCCTGTTCCCGCGCGAACTCGTGGCTAATACTACGTGGTGGGAGGGCCCCGAGTGGCTGCTTGATTTCGAAGGCCGCGCCGAACCGGTCCTTTCTGGGGAATCGTCCCCAAGCGAGGAGGAGAGAATCGTATCGCTCGCCGCGATCAACCTACCTAACCCCATATACGCCCTATTAGATAGATTCTCGTCACTAGATAAGATTTGTAGGATAGTTGAATATATCACCAAAATCGCCCAAAATTTAAAGGGTAAATCGGTACCCGCGACCTTGGCAGTCGATCAGGTCGAAGCGCATCGCGCGCTCTTGATCGTCGTTAGATTTGTGCAGACGGAGGTCTTCAGCGAGGAGATTGACCGACTTAGGAACGGAAAGAGATTACCGAAGCCTTTCCTCAAACTCGCGCCCTTTTTGGACTTAGAGGGTATTTTCAGGGTAGGCGGCAGGCTCGTCCATTTGGGACTGGCGTTCGAGGCCAAACACCCCGTCCTACTGCCGAACAAACATCGCTTGACGGATCTCGTCGTTGAACATGTGCACCGGGCTCAACTGCACCCGGGTAGACGCACGCTGCAATACTTGCTCGCCCAACGTTTTTGGATCCTTGGGTTCCACCGCGTGATTCGGCGGGTGCTCTCGAGATGTTATAAGTGCTTCCGCGCAAACCCGCATGCTACCCAACCCATCATGGCGACACTACCGGCCGAGAAAGTCAGCCAAGTCAAGCCCTTTTCGATCAGTGGATTTTGCGGGGCCCTTTGCGATGGTCACGCGACGGGCTCGGGGAGTCTCCTCCTTCAAGGTGTACGTTTGCCTCTTCATGTGCTTCGCGGTCAAGGCGATACACCTGGAGGTGGCCTTCTCACTGTCTACGGACTCTTTCCTTGCTGCGTTGCGGCACTTCGTGGCTCGACGCGGCCGCTGTTCGCTCCTATATAGCGATTGCGGCACGAATTTTGTAGGAGCCGCGCGCGAACTCGAAAAGTGCATGTCTCTCGTAGCCGAGCGAGAACAAATAAAGTGGTCGTTTAATCCCCCCTTGGCTCCTCATTTCGAGGGCCTCTGGGAGACGGGGGTCCAATCACTTAAGACTCACCTTTGAAGGGTGGTAGGGGATCAGATCTTATCATTCAAAGAATTCATTACGGTCCTTGCTCAGATTGAGTCTGTCCTCAACTCCCGGCCTCTCTGCCCTATGAGCACCGACTCTTCAGACCTCGAGGTCCTATCCCCGGGCCATTTTCTAACAATGGAACTCCTAGTGTCAGTTCCCACTCTCGACGTGGCTCCGTTGCCAATAAATCGTTTGAGTCGATGGCAACTCATTCAACGCATCCACCGCGACTTTTGGAAGCGCTGGCACGTAGAGTATCGCAACACGCTCCAACAGCATCCCAAATGGTGGACCTCTGCCGGTACTCTCGACGTGGGCACGTTGGTCCTCATCAACGCAAACTCGTTCCCCCTACGTTGGAGACGTGGACGCATAGAAGCGCTGTATCCGGGTAGCGACGGCGTTCCGCGGGTCGCCACGGTGAAGATGGCGGATGGTTCGATCGTGCGTCCCTTGGTGAAGCTATGCCCCTTGCCGGTGGGCACTCCACCTCGGAAGCCCGCTACAGTTTAAAAATACAACGTTGTATTTTAGTGGGCGGTATGGTTGGCGCTCACTGTAAATAGTGTAAATAGCGTTTAATTGTGCTCTCGTTGTTCGTTAGTTAATCGTAATCAGTTCATGTTTGTTAGTATTAGTTGTCTCCACCGGTTTACGTAAGACGGTAAAGTTATATTCGAGTTAACGACTCGCGCGAAACGTTGGCGGATCGCGATCAATCGGTCTGTCAATAATCACGCGACTCACCCGACTCGTGCTGCCCATCGGCGGCCGTTTCCGTAAGGACCTCGCGCCGCGAGTCGCGAGAGCGCGAGCCGGAAGAACCATTCACACTCTCGTATCAGTCACGGAAGAATCCAGACACATTTCGAACACGATCGTATTGGCTCACGTTTTGGACCCCGCGAAGACATTGCGCCCACTAAGAGCATTCGATTTCCTGCCTTTTCTGTTTTGCATGCCGCTTGCACGCTTTGGACATTCTGCACGTTTTGGACATTTGGCACGCTTTGGACAGTTTCACCACCAAGGAGGCCAGCTACCCAAAGGAAGGCCGGAACCAATATCCAAGGGCCGGGCAACGAAACGGTGAGTCGCATTCACTCCGTTTGCGTGCATCGTGCATCCGTTTTGTACGTGAGGGGATCGCGCCCCTCTGGTCCTTCGAGAGTTTATTGTTGTACCATTTGCGTCCCCGGGGCGGACTCACCCCCCCACCGAGCACATATTATGGTAAAAAGACAATATGTGTTCTTGTTACAGGCTCCACCAAACAGCGGATCGACATACTACAATTACAAAGGCCATCACAGCATTAATCTCCTCGAAATCAGCGATGCAAACTATTGCTTTACAATAGTCGATATTGGTGCCGAAAGTAGGCAAAGTGATGGAGGAGTCTTCCGCAACAGCGAAATTGGGAACCGCTTCGAAGTTAATTTGTTCAAACTTCCAAACCCGAAATAGATTGAAATTGACGGATTAGAATTACCCTAGTAGCAGATGAAGTTTTTCTATTATCTATGTAGATGATGATGAGACCATATCGGCAAAGTAGAAAACTCAACATTGGGAAAAAAGTATTCAATTATCGACTTAGCCGTGCAAGAAGGGTTGTGGAGATCGCTTTCGGCATATTAGTGGCTCGATTGAGAATATACCGAAGGCCAATCATCGCAAATGTCAGCAATGTACGCAAAATTGTACAAGCAACTGTAGCACTGCACAATTTTATTATAAAAAACAAAGCGCAATTAACGGGAAGTAAATCATATTTACACAACTCTCGAAGATATGCGTACAAGCCATGGAGTTTGCAATATGCCACTTTGTCGAAGCCGCGGCAATAAAGATGCTATTGCAGTTAAAGAAGCGTATTCGACATATTTTTAAAGTACTGGTGCGTTATCTTACCAGTGGGAAAAAGAGTTACAAAACGATTTTTAATTAATGATTGACGATAATTGACGATTTGTCTCTGTAAAAAATTTTATAAATAGTACTGTAAGTATATGTAAGTTAGTAAAGCGTAGATATACTTATAAACACTAGATAAACTTATTCGTAAGGCTTGTATGTGGTATGTCATAATAAAAATACATTTTGTTTGAAAATAACTTGTATTTGTTTGAAACTAAATATACGTAGTATACAATAATAGTCATACTTAATATTAATGTAATAAAAAAGAAAAATAAATAGATATATATAATAATAATGTAACGTAGTAAAAAAGTTTCTTTTATATCAGATAGCAGATTAAGTAACATAAAGTAAATATAATTTATTTATAGTTATTGATTATTTAATTTATTTTGCTGTTCCATGAGCATAGCAAGGAATTTCATTTCTAATTCAATTCGCTTTCTGTAGGCAGTTTTCCTTCCGAGTATCCTTCTCCGAGTAGAAGTAAAAATCCATCAACTCCGTTAAGTTTTTTATTGATTTCGAGTAATGTTGTGATAACGGTTTCGTGAAATCTTTCTGACTTTTTTTCTGAAATATTATTAATTTTTAACATGAAATAAATTTATTGAAATGTCTAATAAAGTGATATAGAACCGTACTTTTACTTAAGTTTAAATCAATTTCTCCGGAGTTTGATGGCAGCAATAAGTTTGATATATTGCTGCCCGCATTGCTGCTCGCATTGCTGCATGTTGGTTGGGGTACCAACACTGATTGTGAGTCTTCACTAACTTCAGTTAACATACTTTTATTTTCTTCATTGTTTTGAACGTTTGATGATAGACTAGTACATGTTCTAGAGAGAAAAACAGCACTTTTAATATCGGATCGGATCTTAACAAAAAATAGTCAAGAACCTTGGAGAAAAATTCCTATTGCGTGGATACCAATTTCAAGTGCCAAAGAGGACTAAATTAAATAACCAAGTCAAGTCTGGAGTGTCTCTGTATTTTAAATATATTGACTTTTTAAATAATGTATATATTAAATTATTAAACTTACAAAGATTTTCCTAAGACATCATCCAAAAACTTTATCTGTTCGAAGAACCTAAAGAAACTTTTTTTCAAAGTTGAAGTTTTAGCAGCAGACCCACTTGGAATGTACATATGTTTTTTTGCTTCCTCATAGAAGCTTTGTGATAGTGAAAAAAATTTTTTTCGACATTTTGATGGAAATAGGTTTAGAATGTTCCAAAATGTTGAGAAATCATATTAGTAAAAAATTTGTGTGTGTGTGTGTGTGTGTGTGTGTGCGTGTGTGTACGGATTTTTTGTACACGCATCTACTTCTACAATTTTTTAGATACCGGGTTGAAATTTTACACACAAATAGAAAATCATAAAAAGTATGTTCTCCTTTAATTTTATTAAAATCTGTCGACCGGTATGGATTTTAAGGGGATTTTCATTTTTTAGAAAAGTGTGTTTTACGCTGTATTTTTCTCAATATTTGAAATATTGATCTATTTTTAATTTTATTATATTCTTTAGTTTTTCTACCCCTATTTCATACATAATTCTTTAAAACTTGGTTGATTAGATCCATTTTTATACGCGATCAAAAGTCCATAATATTTTTAGAAATATGTGTTGCAAATTTCGAAATATCGTGCTATTTATAGTTTTATTATTGTATATTCTTATCGGTGAATGAGTTACCGATTTTTGCTTAAAAAGTTACATGTATAAGTTATACATGTAATTTTATATAGAGTATCATTAAAAAAAGGTTGGTATTGAATTTGGCAATAATCGATAAAAAGGTTTTTTCTTTATACAAAATTTTGAATTTTTGAGAAAATCAATACAATTAGTACAAAGTCTGATGTATTGATTTTCTCAAAAAACTGTTTGTAGAATTACTAAGCTGTCCTGCTATTAATTTCACATATTATATGTCATTTTGATAAGTTATCAAGTTTTATACGGCCCTGGGGCATGCGCAAGCATTTTGCTCCTCCAACGAAAAACAAAAAAACAGTATTTTAAAATTTGCGAAAGTTAGAACTTTTACATATTTAAATGTTTAAAAAAAGTTTATCTCTAATAAAAAACAAAAAAATGGCCCAATATCTCAAAATTTGCGGAAATTAGAAAACCCACAGGCATTTATACTGTGGAAAAATTAAAACTTCCTTAAAATAAAAAAAAATGTATAAACTTTTATCAAAATGAGGGGAAAAAATAAAAGGATCGTACTACCCAGGGGGAGGAAACTCCCAATGAAAAAGTAAAGACAGTGTTTCAACGCCACCTGGGCTAATAGACCGGTTTTTTGACACTACCATGGTAAAAACTCGCGGATTGTCGGTAATGTGTTCTGAAGGTATAAGTAGAATTATAAAGATGAATAGAAGTATCAATATTAGAGGTTATTTGTATACTTATTCATATTGGAATATTTAGAAATATTTAGTGTGAGAAAGAGTGAAAAGGTAGTGAAAAGTAGAAGTAGTGAAAAGTAAACGTGAAAGTATTTAATGTATTATTAGTAATTTAATGTAAATTAAATTAAAAATAACTAGGTATATGAGCAGTCTGCGCTGTACTCTGCTTCCACCGTTTCCACGACGGCTTACATATATTCCTTCTGTATCAAGTTGTGCGAGTGATATACAGGCAGCGAATACGTAGAAAACTGACCATATCTAACGTCGAATAATTATCTCGATAACGGAAATAAGCTATTGTGAGGTCCGGTATGTTCAAAAAGTCGGACATTTAACATTTTCTTCCTCTTTACGAAGAAACACGGGAGAAACAAGAGTTTATTCTTCTAGGCCGCTTTGCTGCAATTAAGGACAAGAAGGCGAGTCTACCTGAAATTGTTTCGCTGATTCCAAGGAAAGGGAAAGAAAGATTCCGCGACACTTGGATCTCATTGGAGCTTTTTTTTGCATTGATTTTTAAAGGAGAGTGCTTTCAGAGACATATCTTTTGTGGGAGAATCTCTCATTTTCTAGTGACTCACGCCGAACAACGTATTCGTGACGGGACTTTATTTCGGAAATTTATTGACTCTCGTTGCCCTTCACCTGTTTGTTTACATTGCCGAGACGGTTGCGCGAGGAAACATAACGAACGGTTAGATAGTAGAGCAGAGCAGCCGAACAGATAAGAAAGGTATTCCCTGTGTTTCGGCGCTTATTCGTATCTATATATTTATTTATCATTTTTTGTTATTTGAATATTTATATCATTTGATGTATGATGCATTAATGAAATTACTTTTAAATTTGAACAATTTTGTTGTGTAGAATGGCCAAAATTGGATGGAAGTGTGTTATACCACGATGTACGTCAAACACTAAAACTCCTGGACATTTTTTCCCCAAAAATCAGAAAATAGCGGAGAAATGGCTCAATATAATAGCAGTGCCCGAATTAAACTTTTTGTCAGAAGAGGATATTCGAAAATGTAAAATTTGTTATTTGCATTTCAGTCCAGATGCATATATTTTTAGTTTGAAACGCAGACGATTAAAACATAATGCTGTACCAACTCTCAATTTATTTCATCAAAGAACCGAAGATATACCTCAGTCGAGTACAAGTGCTCAAAATGTCAATATTCTAGACAATAATATGCAATTAAACGAAGAGAATGTTAATATAATTGCAGAAGAAGATCAGCACATTGAGATACAGATAGAAAACACTCCAAAGAGTTCTCGTCT
>NW_020223533.1:0-1297 GCF_003070985.1 Temnothorax curvispinosus | reverse complement strand
CTCCAGGGGGTGGGGGGAGTCCTCCGGAGCCCTTAGGGGCCCGGGGGAAGCCCTCCACTACGGGTTTTGCGAACCCGGAGCGCCCGAGCACACCAGTACCGTAATCCACGGCATTTCGCAAGGTCTGCCGTGGACCAGGGAGTCCCTCTCCTCAGGACTCGCAAGGCAGACTACCTCTATAAACAACTGTCCGGCCGGACGGGGCCGTGAGGGAAGAGCCTTTGCTCTCCCGACCGTCCTATGGGAAGGAAAACCCGGACAGAAAACCGGGGGTCCGGTCGCCCTGCTTAGGAGCCCGTCCAGTCGGGTCACCCCGGGTCTAGGCACGGTACATCCCCGGCTGCACGGACTCCAACGGCCGGTAGGGGTTGGCGGCCCTGACTGCAATCGCCTGGTCGGCCGGGACCGCTAGGGGGGAGTTTCTACTCCTCCCGCCGGCCTAGAAGAAGGAAAACCTCGATAAAAAACCGTGGGGTGGGTCTTGAATCGCTCGACCATTGCACGCCGGTGCTCCGGCAGGTCGGGTGATTCGGACTCGTTACGCGGGGAGCGGGCCTCTCTCGTCCATTGCACGCCGGTGCTCCGGCGGGGCGGGAGAGGTTTCGCTGGGGTCTCTTAGGGGATCTGGGTGGGAGGTCCTCACCTCCGAGGCGGGCAGGGATGCCGTCTCGCCGAGGAGGTAGGAAGACCCTCGTCTCGCAACCCATTGCACGCCGGTGCTTCGGCAGGAGAGACGGGGGTAACCCTCTTTCGGGAGTCCCTGTACGTGGTGCAGGGACGACCGGAGGGGAGGCCCGTGTTGGGGACGTGCACACCAGGGACGTGGTCCCGCGGTGTCCCCAACACGGAGGGCAGTCCCGAGCCGCTCCGACGTATTCGGAGGTCGGGGTTGGGCTACCTGGGTGGGTGACCCGTCGGGCCGCTGGGACATATTCCCAGGTCGGGGCCGGCGGGTCTGGTCACCGGACGTAAGGGCCGGTGACGAGTACGGAGTCCGTTGGGTCGGCGGTGGCGTGGGCGCTCCGTGTCCCCTGCTCGTGCGTGGCGGGGACCGGGATCGAGCGTGCTCGGCCGGGGCCGGGATCGAGGTCTCTCGGCCGGCCACCCCTCGTTGCGTGCAAGTGGGGGTGGCGGGGTTTTTTCATCGTCGTCGACCGGCGGACGGTGCCTCAGGGGTCGGGGGCGGTCTCTGGGGGTCCTTCGGGGCCTTCGGGGGGCGCTTTCGACACGGGTACAGCGAACCCGGGGGTCCCGAGGGCTCGGGCGGGCTGGGCTCGTGAGGCGGGTGATGCCAACC
>NW_020223532.1:0-1650 GCF_003070985.1 Temnothorax curvispinosus | reverse complement strand
CGCTCGCTTTGGTTTTTCTTACTGTGCCTATCGGTGCTTTTTTCGCATTTTCCTGTTTCGGTCGGCGCGGTCGCTCGGATTTCGGCCGTCCGTTTAACGACCAGCACTCGTCGCGCTTGTGCCCTGCTTTCTTGCAGTAGGTACACTCGATTATGTTTATGCCACCGGGCTTATCCGCTCGCGGCAGCGAGAATTTATTAGCTTGCTGGCTCGTACGGCAATCTCGCCCGTAATGGCCGGTCTTCCCACATTTGTAGCATTTCACGGTCGCGTTTCCCGCATTTCGCGCGTTTCCCTGATTAAATCTATTTCGGTTTACCGCTTGTCCGCTCCGCGGGAAGGGGCCTCTAACTTTTTCCTTGGCACTGGCGCCGGTTATTGCCTCCTGTAGGCTTGGATATCGCTGTGCTCGGACCAGCATCTTGATATCATCATGCAGCCCGATTTGGAAGTTATGCAGAGCTTGCATTTTAATACTTTTCAATATCGCCTTTTGTTGCTCTTGCGAGTGCCCTTGGCCTTCTTCCATGGCCTCATACAGTTCTCTCGCGAGCTTCTCGACTCGACGCCCGAATTCCTGCGCGCTTTCTCCCGCTTTTTGTTTTAGCGAGTTGAATTCTAGCTGCAGATGGGTCATGCCGCGTTTTCCGAGATATTCCGTTTCGAGTTCGCGTTTTAGCTGCTTGAAATCGCGTATATTGCGCGTGTCGAAGTCGGTCATTGCCTTGCTCTTGAACTTTGTGCACAGGATTGCTTCTAGGAGCATGGTTTCGTCCGCGGGCTGTATATTCTTCATCGCGTAAGTGCTTGCATTAATAAATTCGCGAACGCGTTCTCGGGATTCTCCGTTCATTTCAGGAATCATGTTACGGGCTTCCTTTAGGCTGAGGAACCCGAGATGGGGCCCTGGCTGACTACGGACGTCGCTGTGCGTCCGCCCGTAGGTCACGTCCAGCGGGCCCTGGCTGGTCCGTACGCGTCGTTCTCGCGCATCGGAGCGATCATATGTGGCGGATTCCACTCGGCTCACGCGTTCCTTTACCTCGCGGATTGCGCGCAGGACTTCTACAGAGCGCTCGAACTCTGCGGCCTCTGTACGGTCCATGCGTTCCTGCATGTCGCGCATCATGCGTAGGACATCGCTGAGCACGGAGCTTAGTGCTCCTGGGCTTACTTGCGTCGGCTCGGGGGCTCGACTTTGGTTGCCTTCGGGCGGTTGCCCATTTTCCGTGGGTCTAAGCCGCTCTATTTCCGCGTTAATTTGCGCCGGGGATATGTCCTTTCGCGGCGCGATGATCGCGGCAGCTCGTGGCTGGCTCATTCTGTCGGCCCGGGGGGTATAGTCCTCTTCCTCGGGGTCGAATATATCGCTTTCGTATGACGTCAGGGAGAATTCTCCTCTCCCTGCGTTCTCGCTTTGGGTATCGGCCGAGGTGTCCGATCGTGCGTCACCGTCGGTCGGGGGCTGTCTGTGTGCGTTATCGTGTTCGTCGCCGCTTGTGTGGTCTATGCTATCTCGCGGGTTTCTGTTCGCGTCGCAAAGACTAGTGTCTAAGAATTCAAATTCGCGTTCTACGATGATGTTAGGATGTAGCTCGAGCATCGGCGAGCTTGCGTCGTCGAGTTGCGCGTCTAAATTTCTTCGCACGC
>NW_020223531.1:0-5804 GCF_003070985.1 Temnothorax curvispinosus | reverse complement strand
TAAGTAGCCATAAATGCGACAGCGTCATAAGAAATAATGGCACGCTTATATTCGCTTCAATGTATCGAGTAAGTACCTTTAAAATTGTCACGAATTTTACCGTACATATATATCTTCCATAAGTCTATAATTATTATTTCTATATTTGAGAAACAAAAAGATATAAGGCCAAAGAAATCTGTTATTTCGGGGAAAGCTTACAAAGGATTGGAATGACGTCGATGTGTGTTTTCGTGATAAATGAAACAAATATGCAAAATCGACAGTTTCTCAGATTTACCATTTTGCGTTTTTCATGCACAGATTCGGAAAATGTTAGAAAAACTAGGTAGCTATTTGGGAGTTTGAGGCAAATTGAGATGTTACGTAGCTATCTCTAAATATGTGGTCGAAGCTCGCATACGTTATAAAATGTAGAAACGACATGTATGCCGCAGTCAGCTGCTTTTTCGGTTACGTATACATTCGTAATCTTAGCGAGACGGACACGTTTCTCTCCGCTTTTACTTTCTCTGGTATTTTGTATGGTGTGTAGCGCGCGATCGTTAAATCTGATCGGGATGAGATCGAGCTCCGCAATAGCGGGCGCGTGCGGCCGCGCATTTCAATCGGAGAGATAATAACGCGCTGATAGCAGCGCTGACAATGGGTAGTTTATTGAATTTCGACGAGAAGTGACATCGATCGATACGCATATTATGCATCCTTTCCATCCAGGGGTCTATCGGGTTATTTCCATATTCGCGATCGATCGGCGGAAGCCATTACGGGCACCGTCTCGCCGTTCGCGATTCTGCGGCGCGTCTGAAACGTTCCCGTGAAATTAAGAGGCGCCTGTCGCCGCGGAGGCGACTAACCGGAATGATCTGTGTAATCGGAGATGACAGCGGTTACATATCGGCCGACGATTTACATATATTACGCTGATAAACGTAATGTACCAGATAATTCTCCGCCTTTCTCGGCTAATCGAAAGTCAATTTTTCCTTGGTAAATATTGATAAAATTTTAATTTCCGATCTTAACTCTGGGGCTCTTGCGCGAACGTGATAAAAGTGCAACACGAGCACCTCCGAGGTTTCTTTTTTTAAACACATCGCCTTATTAAATTTAAAATATTCAAAATGAAAGAGAGACAGTTGCTTTATTATCTATTATTATTAATAACATTTGAAATTGCTCCATAATTAATTAGAACACGTTAACTTTGTGATTACCGTTTCCATCGGATTTACAAAACGTTAGATCTTAAATCCGTCTTAGAATTCATGACTAAAAGAACAGGCAGATCTGGAACAACTGCGAACGCGATCAAGTGTCGGGAATCCAGACCACTTGACAAAGGTAGACAGAGTTCTCGGAGGTGGCGAACGTGTCGTCACCGCATGTCGTGTCGCGCGGCGACCGCAATCCTTCTTTTTTTTTTCCTCTCGGTGCTCTCCTCCGCTATAGAAAGTGAGTACGGGCGTGAGGTGTACAATGCGAGGGAAAACGGCAGCTCGTTAAAACGACGTATACGTATTGCGAAATGTACACCTCGGATGTGGACCTGTGAGCTCGGGGATGTGGCCCGCGGCTACTAAAAATCGAATCCGGTCGAGGACGAAAATGTTTTATCCTTTCTAGAGTGTAATCGGAGTGGAATAGCTACCGGAACTGTCGCGCGTCGCATCCGACGAAATCAATTATCGAAACCAGAACCTGGAAGCTGCGACGAAAGTCCTCGAACGAAACACTCCTTTCTCCTTTCACGAACGTTCGTGTTATGCGTGTTTTGACATAATAAACATAGAAAGAAGACCGATATCTTTATTACGACACGGAAGGGACAACCGGCTGATAGCTCGAAGTGATGAGTGTTGCATAATTCCGAATTTTATAATCAAAACCTATAATAATGTGTTCGTTGCTGACGATGAGTCGGCAGTGCTTGATTACGAATTGTACGGTAGCCAAATTAACCATACTGTTACGGTAACAAACGAAAACGAAGGTTGAAAATAATGTATATAAATAATTATTCTGAATATTGAAAAAGTACACTCTTAATTAAATAGTTTCAAAAATTATATAACAATGGCAAGAGAGAAAGAAATGTGAAAAAACTAACGTAGTCGTGATAATAATTAGCTTGAAATCTTAAACGAACGATCTTAATGGAGGTATTACGGAAGAGGGAAGTTGTAATCGTGTTTTTATATCTCTCCTTTCGTCGCATTCTTCTTTTCGCGTCCACGAAAGTTCGTTTAACCGGCATGAACTCGAGACGCCCGGCCGTTTATAATTGACGCGCGAGTCATATATCCCACGTTATGACATCCTGCTGGGCTACGTGTGTCGTGTAACCGGTGCCACGTATCCGCGTCATCGGGTTTCAAAACCGGATTCGGATACTGCACAATTGTGTCCGCACGAAAGGTGGTCCTTTCCCTCTTTCTTTCCCGAGATTATCGATTGCGTTACGTAAACCGTACGCCACGTATAGGGCAATAGGGGCCTTTCTCATCAGGGGTAGCGGCAATGGAATCCGTATTTATTTATCGGATTTGGCCGCCCGCGTGTAGATTTGCTCCCATCGTGTTAACAGAGGCTCGAAGCGAATTCGGAGCGTTTGAGTCATCGGGCGCCATCAGGTTCATTTGCATCACTCGAGATGCTAATGAGGAGAAAACTGAAATTGGAGCAAACGCTCGACCAATGTTGGTGTACTTCCCACGAAACTGAACGATCGCGTTTGCGGTTAACCGTTTTGACCCTGTTTTCCGGGCAACGCTGATAGATCTAGAGCTAGATCGCCGGATCTAATTGGTTTCAACTTGAACTGTGACCGACTAGTTCAGCTTAATCGGTCAATTTCGCGCTTTTGCTCAGCCACGTTTATTTTAATCAACTCCGCCATGTTATTGCGAATGAGTATTTGTTCATTGTATCGTAACATGATTGACATTTTTTACGCTATACATATATCACTGGGCTTATCATAAAAAGTATGTTATTAAAGCTATAAGGATAGAAAAATGTCAAATGCGAATAAATAATGTGTATTTTAATACCTCGTTATAATCCTCACAAGTATACAAAATTGTAATTCAGATGTTCATGTCGCAATACCATATGTAAACAGCGTATAGGTGGATAGATGTACGCGATTCAGCGCGTTTTACATTTTAAATGCGTACGCATTTTCTTGACACACTTTCTGCATGAAGTACCACGATGAAACTCGCGTTAAGACCGTTTGATAATGAAATTCGCTGTAATTTACTTCTGATGCACTCGTCTATCTATTTCAAACTATTGCGGCATGATATATGTGTAACTTGTAACATTAGGTCAGTTCATAATTGCGTGTTAGCCTTCCGCCGGACGCGTGTAAGCATCGATGTAAAATAGTCACGCAATTTTTTACTCTTTCATGCTCTACAACGTAGTGCTAATTAATTACAAATATTTTAAAAAATATTTGATCAAATGGTATCTCATTTCTCTCTCAACGCAATTAAATCTTCTTCAGAAGGAAGTTAATTCTTTGTTAAATTTTTTGTTAAATCTTGTTAATTTTAGCTGAATCATAGCTGTCCTCCAATATTGATTTTTCTTATAAATGTAACCAGTTCGATGTTAACGTTTCAAATGAAAATGTTATCGAATATTTAAATTTCGGTAGAAGGTATAAAACAATTAGATGTAATGAACCAAACGAGGACGTTCGATGCGTTATTAATTATCTAGCTTCGACGATTGTTTTGTCAATTTGCAGAATGTAAATTGAAACAAACCTCAAGTTCATTATGCAATCTGTGGCGAAGCGGTAATAATTGTCTGACACACGAAGCCTAGACTGGTTCGTGATCCTATCGTTGCTTACCTGTAATGATTACCTGACATAGATAGACAGGTCCAAACTAGTTTGGTTTCTGTCCTTGCTTATCTGCAAGATATTATACTGATTTCTTTGATACGCCATGACGAAACTTATGTTGGTCCCATTAAACCGCACCCGAGAAGATAATCGATCAAACTTCTTTATGCGCTCCGTAAATAATAAAATGTTGCTTCAAAGTTTCACAAGCAGGCTTTAATGCACTTTCTCTCTCTTTCAGAGCTTATCACGTTATGCAATGTTGGGAATTAAAAGAGCACGAAGAAATAATATAGCATCTAATAAAGAAAAAAATATTCGCTCGATACTAACAAAGCTATATATATACACAATGAGACGGCCGAATTACGAGTTAAAAGATTGGGATGTAAAATTAATAAAAGAAAAAAAAACAATTTATTTAACGATCAGTACATACAGTTGACATTTCAACTGTACTTATTATATATAATAGCATCTAGTTCGTCTAAATTTTCCTCAAGGATAAAAATCGGGAAAATTGAACAAGGAAATTTGTCAATAAAAAGAGGATAAATAATTCTGAGACATTTCCATTTTCCATAATATTTTATTTTCGGTCTTTTCGATGCCAATAAATATGACAGCATATCGTGCATTCTCAATATATATTATTTTACAAAGGTTATATATACATATAATGGCGAAATTATGGTAGCACGGTGTTGAAATGGAGAAGGGGAATACCTTGCACTTGATATTCATGCATCGTGAACACGTACGTACATACATAACATACACTTTGTCGACAGTTGACGGACGAGGTCAAACAAATCGCTGGCACGTAGAAATCCTCGTGATTTTTGATCGGGCTCCTAATTATGTGTATCTTCTCCATTATCGAACTACCGATTTCTCTAACAAACGCCGACACGCATCGTTGGCTTTACCCAGGCTAGTGATTAATCACAAGATTAACATTATTTCCTGTCAATATAAATTACAATCTTGCAGCCGATGGAAGATTCAAATAACGCAATTAAATCTCTCCGTATCTCGAGCGGATATTATGGATTTGTTTGTATTCTTTTTTTTATATTCAGAGCTTATTATATTTAGAGAAGAAGTTAATTTTTTCGGAAGAATAAAAAAAGCATCTCTTTATGTATCTATATCCGAATGTTTCGTTCGCTTTATTAACGATTTATATGAGCTACGCTTTCAGGAAGAAAGTTCGCCCGTAGATTTTTACGTAAGCATGTATTTCCGCGCGTCTGAATAAAAGTGAAGAAAATACGCGTTGCTAAGACGAAAACCGCTTTCAGGAAGCGTCCGCATTCTTACCAGGTGGAAAATTTCTGCGATATTGAAAACAGCCGCGCGTATCGAACATTAAAGCATTGTTGAAGCTAATATTATCTGTATGTTTGAAGGTTACGTAACTTTTATGGTTTACTTATACAGGATTGTTGAACCCACGTCTACTACACTGTCATTTAAAAAATAATTTACCTAGTTGAATTTTTGTTGAACATAATAAGAACGTATAATTAATCGAATATAGTCAATCGCACGACTTTGCCGTTTACTCTCAAATAAGTTCAAGGATATTTATGCACTTGTCATATCAAATGCGCACAATCAAAGTCACTCCCTTTTAGTCACATCTAACAAAGTAATTTCGAGCGACTTTCACTTCATCTGAAAAATAATCTCCGAGAAACTCGCTACGCAAATGAATAGAGAACGTAACTTATCTTGCTGCATATAAAGTCAGCCGAACTTGACACGCCGTTATCTACATCTTCAGCAATCTTATAATAAGCTTACGCGCTGCCTTGTTACCGGATGCCCGATCGCAGATATCCAGCCGTGAAAGAAAGTCTCTATCGCGTACTCCGCGTACTCGTATCTGCCTATCTGCGGCCAGCGGAAACTCACCGTGTAGTCGCTGGAAATGTAT
>NW_020223530.1:0-2510 GCF_003070985.1 Temnothorax curvispinosus | reverse complement strand
ACACACACACACACACACACACACACACACACACACACACACACACACACACACACACACATGCACACACAAAGAATTTATACGTATACATACTTTTTTTGCAGCTACAACATAATCCATAGAAGGACAAGAGTAATTGTCGAGAGAACTTTCGGCGTTTGGAAACGCAGATTTCCGTGCTTATCGAGAGGACTGAGTACAAAGTTGTTAACTTCCACAACAATTGTTGTAGCATGTGCAGTTTTGCACAATCTAACATTAATTTTAAATGATAATTTGGAAGAAGAAGATGAAGAAGCAGAAGAAAATATAAATGACGAAGTTCCAGTGCCTCAACCTCATTGGCAACCTGGAGACGGTTTTGTCGTGCGGAATACATTAATTGAACGGCTTTTTAGATAGGAAATATAAAAAGAACTATTTTTATTTACTATTTGTACTTCTATATGTAATTATCTTTTCAGTTATATATATTTAGGTATATGTAGGTTTAAGGTAATTTTAGGTATATTGGATATATTTAGAGTTAAGAAAACATTTATATTACATGTTTCAATTTGTTTGTTTCAATTTATTTGTTTCAGTACATAGTCCATATATACAAGTAATTTGTTAATTTGGAGACTAATTGGTACTTATAAAATGCATTTATTGAAACATAAATAATAGAAACAACATTAAAGTTAATATTAATAATGGAATATCATTGGAAACATAGTTTATTTAAACTATGGTGCTACATTGTATAATAAACTTTTTTATAAAATAAAACATTGCACGATAAAATCACACAAAACTTACTTTTGCTCTTATCTATGTTCCAACATATATATATTTTTATTACCTATATATGTATATTAAACATGTCTTCAAATATATATCGCGTATATCACAAAAAAATAATGAAAAAAACCTTACTTTTTATCTGCTTTTTAAGTAAAATTCTAAGAGAACTTAAAAAAAAAACAATAGAGAGATTATTCTTATTGCTCGGGGGAGTGTCAATCGCCCCGGATTTGCGATCGGTCAATGAGGCCTCGTGGTTCGAAGGACCAGAGGGGCAATCCCCTCACAATTTTAATTAGGCGAATAAAGCGCAATAGCAAGCGAAAAGCGACTCATCGTATCGTTGCCCGATGTTCTCGTGGTGGCCTCGTGGCGTCCGGTCCTCCCTGTGGTGATGGAGAGCGGAAAGCGTGCAGCAGGCTAGAATGTGCAGGCACTCACGTGCCGCAGCAGGCAGGCAGGCAAAACGTGCAATACGGTCAAGCAGGCGATATAGGCACATGTGCAAGAGGCAAGCACTCAAGGCCCGGGATCACGGTCACGACTTGTCGAGCTCCGAAAGTGCGAGTTCACTCGATTACTCCGAACAGTGCGAGAGCAAGGCGAGTGTGTGTGTTCGAGTCCACGTTTGAACGACGAATCCCCCACGGTACTCCTCGGCTCACGCACCTGCGAATTGCGGCCGGAGCGAGTACTCATGGTTCCAAATAATTGCGGGCCACCCGTGGGCGGGCAGCACAAGTCGGGTGAGTCGCGCGAGTGTTGCTATCTATCGCGATCCGCCAACGTCTCGCGTGAGTCACGAATTACGAATTTGTACGTTAATTATACGCGCAACTTATCGGCTAATATATACAACAGATAATGATGACGCGAACATCTAATATATACAGGCGAGCGCCAAACACTTATTTAGATTAATATAAAAATAAACGAACATATCATTGTAAATATAATTATTTCTCACAGCACACAACTCATTATTACGGGAACTTGCACTTGTGTTTGCGTGCATATACAGATGATTGCACTTAACAAAAACGTGTCTTGAGTAAAAAAAAAGAAAAAAAAGGAAAGATGAAAGATGATCCTCCGATGTACATTTCACCTTCAGTTCTCTTCTAGCACAATTCTTGCTTAATGTTATCGACGTGTGCTTTTTATTATCTCTTATAATCTCAAATTAATATTTTCTTTGTTTAAATATTGCTTTTCCAAAATTTTAAGTTTTAAAATTAAAAATTATAAGGCTCTCGTGATTAAATCGATTAAAGGGAAAAAAAGGCAGTTTGCAACAAATATTCCTATACATCGATCTCTCAACTGGCATTACCGTTATTTGTTTTTCACCGAATTCTTATACATCGATCTTTTAACCTCGAGGCAAGCGAAACATATTAGATCAGTCATTACCTCTTGAAACATTGTCGAGACAACTTGCGTCCGTTATCTGTGCGCTGTACCGTTTTACGATCAAGTATTATCTCTCGAAGCAATGTCAAGATTACTTGCGATTATCTGCCGATTTGTGCGCTATACCGTTTACGATTTCATTGTAAGTAACTCACAGTGCTCAATTTTATATCGATGTGAACCGTAAATCAGTGTGTCGCTCCTGTATGTGTGCAGGTATCATGCAACATATAATGAAGTACCAAATGCAGCATGGTCTTCCTGGCCTTCTAACTTGGGAGGGACTCAAGGTTGCTTGCCTATGGAGTAAC
>NW_020223529.1:0-1401 GCF_003070985.1 Temnothorax curvispinosus | reverse complement strand
GCCTATTTTGCCTTCGTCTAACTTGTCTGACTTTTCTTGGAAGAAAAGAAGATTTATTTGTAGTTGAACTGTCGATATTCCTGTAACAAAGAAATATATCATTTCTTCTCGCATATCGAATAATTATTGTGGTATTATATTACGTTAATATACACTGACCACAGATATTGAATGCTTTTTGAATACAGAAGTGCTACTTCAATAAGTAATCAATATAAAAAATCGTTGCGAGTCTCTATTCAATAGCCAAACTAGGAGTGTCCAAAAGCTTTACACTTTAATAATTGAAAAGAATTCAATGTCTGTAGTTTACTGTATATTACATTATATATATTAATACATTAATAGAGCCTAGAAACAGCTTAAAAGTTTCAACTTCAAGTTAAATAATAAAATAATTATAAATGTAAATTTTTCTGTATTAAATTTGTAACGTGTTTTGCAGAAAAAATGTCATTTTGCAACAAATTCTCTTATTAAGATTATGCATTTATATGTTCTTGTAAATCAGGTTTAATAACGTTTACAGTACTATCTAATTCAAAATGTTTTTTCTGTTTGCAATCTTAACATTAAGCCTACTGTAGAACCAAAGAGAAATCCGAGAGCAGACATGCTACATACTTTTTTTACGATATCTAAACGGACATCTATTTTTCAATACTTTTAGAATTGTCATTAATATATGTCCATCTAATTATATATAAATCAAGAATATAGAAATATGTTATAAGTCTCATTTCGCGTTTTTTACTTACCTTTCTTTAAGATACAATTGATTTGATGCAGTTATCATACAATAGGTTACACATTGGACATCTTTTGTGTATTAAATTATTACTGCAGCTCCCACATACACATAAATGTCCATATGGTACGAATATATATAATGCTTGTTCACTTAAGCATATGATACAGGTGCCTGCTGATCGTGGCTCTCTATTATTGTCAATAATACTTTGTACATCATCTATTTTATAATATGTTTTTTCAAGAGATGAAATACTCTCTTCCAAAAAAGAGTAATCATTTTCTGGTATTCTATAAATTTCTTCATCATCTATAAAGAAATATCAAAATATTTATTAAGAAATAAACAAAACGAGTTATTTTTATGCGAGTAATTGTAAGTAAATATTATTTATACTTAATAAAAATGAGTTATATATACTTTATACAAATGAGTAGCATATATCAATTTTTAAATATTTTTCTAAAAAGAATCTCGGAAAAAGTATTATACATACATAATTACATACAAATATATATAATTATATATATTCACATACAATTCATATGTTCATGTTATATACAAATCAAATTATTTTTTTCTATTATAATATTTAAGTTTACTTTTGTACACGTTCCAGTAAGAACGTAAAACCGTACTGGTTATTAAGA
>NW_020223528.1:0-2991 GCF_003070985.1 Temnothorax curvispinosus | reverse complement strand
TCCAGATATTCGATGAAATCAAAAACAATCATTAACTCAGATTTCAGTATCAGTTCAGGTTTATCCCAAAGATCAAAGTTGAAAGTAACTCCGATTATTTTGTCATTTTGCACCGATTTTATTACGAAACTAAAGTTCTTTTCTACAAGAAAATCCCACACAGCCTCCACAAATTCCAGACAATCGGCTCTCGTTATGTCCAGCATTAAGTACTGCTCCAATTCGGGTTTTAAACAAAAGCCCTTCATGATTATTCTGCAAATTTAAATAAATGTTCATCCTTACTTTAATTGGCACGTATATTTAATTATGCACAACATACTTACTCGATTACGTCCTCCTTATGGCAGTCGTTTAATGATTCAAAGACGTACGGTTTCTGGTCAATGGCTTCTTTCAAAGGTTCCTCGTCGGATACTATGAACTTCATTCGGTCTAATACTTCGGCTAAATTTTTCGCTGTGATAAAATCCGTGATACCGATCTGATAACCTTGATCTCTTAATTTGGTCACGGTGTAAACGGAATTCAAGGAATTTCCACCAATTTCGTAGAAATTAGCGTTTAGCATTACCGGTGTGCGACTACTACGTCCGGTTACGGATGCGATGGTTGGAAAGAGGATACGGGCTTTTGCAAGATCTTGACTTGGCACTCCGCTGTAATCGCAATTCATAGCAATGTGGTCTTCTATGAAACAAAATTTTTTATTATAGTCAGTAAAACGCATAGATCTTTTGAGTTAAAATATGAATTAGTCTTTTTTTAATTTATTGATAACTGGCATGCCCCGCGGCTTCCCTCGCGACCTCATATGCATGGCTCTCATACGCGTAGTTTTTGCTATTTTGCTATTTAGCCTCTACTCAAAAAGAATAAATACCGGGTCAAAAAATAATATCACGGGAAGATTCGGTCAATTATTTCCCGAAAGCGACTTTCAATATTGATTAATTGATTAATATTTAACACATAAATTTAACAATTTATTTAGTCTCTACTTAAAAATAATAAATACCGGGTTAAAAAATAACATCACAGGAAGATTCGGTCAATTATTTCCCGAAAAATTGAAAAAATTTCGGTTACCGGTTCCCAAAAAGATCAGTATCGAAAAACTATACACTCTATAACACTCCCCGAAAAATTCTACTCCTATTTTATATACTTATTGTTCTTTCATCCTTATTGTTCTTTGAAAATAAAATTATTATGACAAATTACAAAAAAAGTAGCATTGTTATTAATCTATTCATTTTACAAATATAAGTCGCAGTAAAAAAACAATTGCATTCGTAAAATTGAATGGTGTTATTGTATTAGGCAGAAAAGAAGTTGATGTTGTAACAAAAAATTATTGAATATGTAGCATTTGGATTTATTATTCTATCAACTTAAATTTGACAACAAAAGTTGGAATGCAATACAAACACCTAAATAAAGATTGTGACATGCGTTATTTCTACATTACGGGTAACGTGGTTTTTTGAATTTGTTGTTTAAACAAATTTTCAGCAACAAATTCACCGATGTTCAAGCATTTGATTATTGAAATGTATTTTTGGATTACCTAGATGTAATTTAAAGTTAAAACCATGTCCCAGATCGCTGGCGCCTATTTGTTATAGACGATTGTTTTTTTATTATAAACAAAAGAAACGTAAAAAAATTGTTTTCGAAAATAAATTTTCTAACTCGATATTTATAAACTACACGAATTGACGAAGATCTCCTGAAAATTTCATGTCTCTATCATTAAAACTCGAAAAGTAATGCCAATTTTAAACATTTGAAAAAAAAATCGATTTTTTATTCGAAAATATTGAAAATCGCTGGTAGCGACCTCTAAAACTTGTTCGATTTTGCTCTAATTTTGAGGAAAATTCTTTTTTTAGATAAGCTTTGATATTTTGGGGTGCGTCGCGAAAAATAAAAAAAGAATGTTTTTTTGAATCACCCTACTATGTATGAAACTATGTATGTTAAAATTGAAATAAAAGGAAAGAAATACATATTTATAAACCGGTTTTCTTAATTATAGATTAGTCACTCGTTTCACATAGTTTCACATAGTCTTGTTATATATCTAGCTCTGTAAGCTTGTAACTAAAGATCAGATTTTTTATATGCAGATTGGTGAAAAAGAGCAAATAAAAAATCCGATGCTTTCTTATAAACATCTATTTTTATACGTAAACGTTTACATATAAGACAGTTACATGTAATTAAAATATAACTAAGTAAAATAATTAATATTTCAATATCTACGATATTTAATATTTCAAAGAGATATTCCGACGTACGTATCATTTTACTTGACACAACGATATAAAGTCATCATTGATTTGACATACCGTCATTAGAGCAAGATGATTCGTATCTTCTTAGCAATTCCTGTCGATTCGTTTTCCCATTTGTTAGAAGAGGTATGTGATCAACAATAAAAATTTGTGGTAACATATATGGCGGTAATATCTTTTGAAGAAGATTTTCGATCTCCGAGACGGATAGAGTCGAGCATTGGAACGAATGCGTAACGGTAACGAACGCTATTAATGCCTGAAAATATAAAATATACCTGTATAAATTAATTTAACGAAAATCGATTTACACATTTTTTAATTTTTTTTAAATATTCGGGCCTTTAGTAGCTTTAGTATAATATTATAGTAATTTAGAGATGATGCTTTTAGAATGTATGAACAATAAAACGTTGCCGATAAAACGTTTTTAAATTTTATGAAACTGTATAGTAGAATAGTTTGTTCGGTGGAAGCAATTAGATTTATGAAGCATCGATACTCAATTGATAAATTACTTTCAATTTTTTCTTAACCCTTACTTGCCACACTGAGATCAAATCAACCCCACGACCATATTTCCTTAATTTTAAGTACCGAAACCTACGGGGAGCGGGTCTATAGTGACATCTGTCAATAGTTCGAGCATGCCACTCTCCCCTCAAACCAGTGGCATTACGCCGGGATTGTT
>NW_020223527.1:0-2313 GCF_003070985.1 Temnothorax curvispinosus | reverse complement strand
AATATCCAAATTGAGCTGGTTACGAAATTGTCTGTATAAGAAATAACTAAGTATGCTGAACGTTTAGCACGCTTGTAAACCTGGTTGCGAATGCGAATTCTGGACTTAAGATCGCTTGTAAGCCACCGCACAGGGGGCTTATTAATGATAAAAACACGCTCTGGTGCAACCACATCAAGAGTATTGAGAACAGTCTCAGACAGTACAGAGCAGAATCTATCAACTAGAGACGCAGACGATTGGTCGCAACGAACATTACCGCAATCAGAGGCAGCACTAACACAAGCCAAAACCTCAGGACTCTCAATTAAGGACTGAAGATGGTCAAAGAATTCATCAGCATCGATAGCTCGATAACAGCGCCTTAACATGGTACGTTCTGCGACTAACTTCGTGCCCAGTGAAAGCGACAGTTCAATTAGATCATGTCCCGCAATGAACGGGCATTCGGATTTGTAAAATCTAAGGACTTTCTCACAATCATCCACCGCTAGGACATCTAGCCATGAGTCAGAGGTAGCCGTATGATAAGTGGCGTCGGATTGAATAATACTCATGGATAGACCAGACATGAGATCACGCAGGAAGTTAGCCTCAAAACTATTTGTCAGTAGGTTACAATTTAGATCGCCACCTATGATGATGTTCTTGTAGAGATGTGAGACATTAGTAAGTGCTTGAGCAAAATCATGAAGGAGAAATCCCTTCGGTCTTCTGTATACTGACGCAAATAAGACAGTTTCATTACATGGCAGTCGAATCTCGATCATAAGAAATTCAGGGGCATTAATATGAGTTGCTGCAGAGGTCGCAATCAGCCTAGCCTTGAGTGAGTGATGGATGTAGCAAGCTACGCCCCCACCCATACGTCCAACCCGATCGTGGCGAATCAAAAAATAGCCATCTAAGGCCACAAGCTCATCTGAAATACCCCCATGAAGCCAAGTTTCGGAAATTGAGACAATGTGATACGGGTTAGACTCGAAGTGAAGCCTGACAAGCTCAATGTGACCACGAAGGGAGTTAGCATTGAACTGCGCAACTCGAAATTCAGATTCGTTACGACTTGATCGCTTCTGCGAATGTGTCCGGCACGGTCAATCAAGGCGAGTCAGATCTGCACTAGAATCAATGTATATAATAGGCGAACCGTCAGACTGTCTCACGCAGATCCGTCCATGCCTCACCCAAACATACCTAAATGCCCGCTCCCTAGCTAAACGCTTTGTCTGTTGCAGCAACTCATAGCAATCCTTAGAGAGTAGTTCGTTAACGTGAACGACGGTTTTGGAGTCATTTCCGCAGACCTCTCCCTGCCTAAGGACACCCTTAGCTCGCTTTTTCGATATTATTAAATCACGGACAGAGTTGGAGGTCACAGTGATAATGAGCTGGTTCTTAACTACAGAAGCACTAGAAGGAGTAGAAGCAGAGTCAGGGAGAGATCTACGGACAGCTCTTACGTTCAGGATATGAGGCGAAATATCTGGAGCACCGAGCGCTACCAGCACGTTACGAGCAACTGCAGAAGGAGCAACAGAAAGCGGTTCCGGCAACCCAGACACAATAATCTCACTGGCATTGTCATCCTGCCGATCCAAGCGAGTCGTTTTTAGCTCATGCAGTTCCCTCTTAAGGGCCGCGTTCTCGAGTTCCAAGGAGGAAATTCGCTTAGTGTTATTAGCTACGGTTTCGGATAAGCTATTAATCAGATCGAGCTTACTGTTAATTACCTCATTAGTTCGCTGCTGACTCTCAATGAACGCAGAGATCTTTGAGTCAGACAGCTTCATCTGCTCGATCAGACTTAACAAAAGCTTATTCGTCGCAGGCGGTGGGGTCGACTGAGTACGCGAGTCAGCAGAAGAGGCCATATTATCAAACTCAAATACACGCGCAGTGTTATCAGTTGTAGGTGTAAGAGGGGGTATATCCAGTGATGATAAAAGAGATATACAGCACGAGTCAGCGTATCTTGACACTGAGTAAGACCTAATGCAACCAGGATGAAACGCCCTGCTACACCCGCTGCACTCAATCGACCTATGAGCGATCGACTTTCTACACTTGAAGCACGTAGGCTGCATGTGAATTCAGCTTAAACTAGCCCCGACACAAGAAACACATACAATTTAACATGCATAAGGTTCATACAGATATTTGCAAAGCCAATCCAAGCAACCGAATGAGGCACACGCTGACACTCCGCGTAACAATTTCGCCAAGCCGGCAATAGTTTTGTTCACCGATTGTCGACTGTCAATGTCGATACACAAGATCGATCGCGCACAGGTCCGCCAATCAGATCACACC
>NW_020223526.1:1026-9125 GCF_003070985.1 Temnothorax curvispinosus | reverse complement strand
CCCCCCGGAAGGGGGGGAGAAGGGGAGGGAGGGGCGCGAAAAGAGAAGAGATCTCGAGAACCCCGCCGCAGGCCGATGAAACCCAGAAGGACGACCACCCGCACCCCGCAGCCACAACGGGGCCTCCGGCAAACCCACTGCGGAGCAGTGGGACCGGAGCCCCGCAAGCACAGCGGTGAGCGGCGAGACAACGGGCGACCGACCCCCAGGGAACCCCCAACCCATCGCAGCGGGGCTCCCAGAAGAAACAATTAAATATGTATGTATATAGATACAAACTAAAATTATTCTCTGTTACAGGGCCATCCGGTCGCCCATAGGGAAACCCGCACGCCGACCGCCCCCAACCCACCACCCCCCAGGGATCCGGGAACGTCGCCGAAGCGACGCACCGGACCCCAGGAGGAGGAGAGCCAGGACCGGCCCGCACCCGGGCAACCCAGGAACGGCAAGAAAACCCCGTCCGCACGCATAATAAATCGCATCAAAAGAAAAACGCACGCAGTACACAAAGTCGCAGTGACATCGCGGAGAACGCAATTATCCCGGATCGATTTGCTGTTGTTGCCTCCTTCGCTCATCTTCCTCTTTGCGCTGGAGAACGCGCTCAGCGAAAACCGAAAATGCGTTCCATTGTTCTTTCGAGTTGCAAATCCGAGCAACGATGTTTCCCAGAGAGAGATTTTGACCTATCGCAGCAGCGAGTTCACCGCGTTCTAGAGCCCAGAAATGGCAAACCTCCAGGGTGTGCTCTAGGGTGTCTTCTTCCACATCGCAATACCGACACATTGGGGTATCCTCCTTACCAATTCTGTGTAAGTAGGTGCCAAAACACCTGTGACCTGTTAGAAACTGAGTCAGTCTGTAAGTGAGGAAGCCGGAACTGCGATCTAGCCAGTCTTCGAAACTGGGGCCGATCGCCTCTCTTGTTCTTCTTCCCGGAAGGTTTCCCTGCGCGATGTGAGCGCGCCATTGCACTCGTAGTGCCTCCCATTCTTCCAAGCGTACAGCCGGAGCCGATACCTCGTTGTACGTTCCATTCTCCTTCATTCTTCGGTGTCGGAAGTATGTCCTTCTCAAGAAATCTGCATACAAATGCGGAGGCGGAACACGGGCGAGGAGCGTAGCCGCCTCATATGAAACAGTACGATAGGCCATTATGGTTCTTAACGCCGAAAGTCGTAGCGCACGGCGCATCCGTCTTTGCTTATTCTCGGAGGCCATAAACTCATCGCTCCAAATAGGGGCGGCATAGAGCGCAATAGAGGTAGCCACGGAGTAGTACAACCGGCGCTTGTTCTCAATAGGTCCTCTGAGGTTAGGTAGGATTGCACACAGGGCACGATTTACCTTCGAAATCTTTTCGGCAACGTAATTCACGTGGGTGTTAAATGCCCATTTCTTATCGATGTATACGCCAAGGTATTTCATGCTGTTGGAAATTTTAACACTATATCCCTCGTAATCGAAGGTCGAATTTCGGGGACAGTGTCCGAAGAAGACGGCCTCAGTTTTAGGCCAAGACATCGATAGGCCTAGGTCTCGAATGTTTATCATGAGCCTGTCCAGGCATTCGGACGCAAGAGCGCACGCAGAGTCGAAATCCTCCTCGGCGACGAGGAGCAGTGTATCGTCGGCGTAGCAAACGACATGGGAGTCGCCCGGAAGAAGGGTGCGCAACACCTGGTCAAATCCCAGATTCCAGAGCGGGGGGCCCAACACCGATCCCTGAGGGACCCCCCTGTTGACACGCCGGGTGCGACGGGTGCCATCAGACGAGACATATCTGATTTCTCTATCTCTAAGATAGTCCTCCACGATGCGCCTCAGGTATCGCGGAACGTGTTGTTCCTCAGGGCGGCTCTGATTCTGGAGTGTTTGATAGAATTGAAGGCGTTCTTAATGTCAAGAGAGACAGCCAGAACCACTCGGCCATTCGCGCGAGCCTCGGTAATTATGCTCTTGACTAGGAAAAGAGCGTCGGTTGTCGAGCGCATCCTCCGGAAACCAAATTGGTTCGCCGATAGATCGTACCTGGGATTCCGATCAAGATGGGTGGCTAGGCGGTTGGCGATGATGCGCTCGAAAACCTTCCCAGTCTCATTCAAAAGGCAAATAGGCCTCGCCTTAGGAACCTCGCCGCGTGGAGGAATGTCTCTTTTAGGGATTAATACGAGGTCCGCCAATTTCCACTCTGATGGGAAGACCCCAGACTGCATACATATGTTGAAGCTAATAGTCAGTCGGTGTACCATAACAGGAGGCAACTTCTTTAGGACAGTCGCCTTAAAGCCGTCCGGACCGGGCGCCGTGTTGCCGGATCTCTTAGCCGCTATAGCTTCCTTCACCTCGTCTAGAGTGACGGGGGTCCTTCCCTCCTCGCAATCACCCAGATCGACTCTGGACAGTACCCGGCCAGGTGGAAACAAATCGTCCAAAAGATGGTTCAGGACTTCTGGCTCAAGGGTGGAACTGAGTCCCGGAGTGGGTTTTCTAAGTTTTCCCAGAACTAGCTTGTAAGGAAGACCCCAAGGATCATCCTTTAGCGTGTCGATAAGCTCTTGCCAGGCGGCAGACTTGGCATTTCGTATCTCATGCTTAAGGTTCTGGGTGGCGGCAATATACGCAATTCTTTTGGCTTCTAAAATTTCTGGGAGATCCCTGCACCTGCCGCGAGTCCAGGCCCTCCTCGCGGCTATGGCCACAGTTCTCAACTATGCAATCTGGTCGTTCCACCAGTGCGCTCGGTCCACCCTAGCAGCGCGCAGACGAGGGACCGCCGCCCGACAAGCATCATGGATACAGTTGTTAATCCATCTATCCGGACCAACCCCGATCATGTACTCCGGATCACCAGGAGTGACCGCACATCTCCATTCGATGGCTTCCTGAAAAAGCCCGATATCCATCTTTCTAAAGTTCCATCTGCGGGGCTGGGGTGGCAATATACGCCGAGTCGATGATTCAGAAGTGGTCGGACATAGACTCCAGGTCGTCGCAAACCGACCAACCGCGTATTCTGCCGGATAAATCGGAAGAGATCCAGGTGAGATCCACAATCGAGGTCCCCTGATGGCTCGAGAAAGTGGGGCGATCACCCTGGTTCGCCAACCTCCAATCAAGTTGTGAAGCAAGCTCCTCGAGAGCCTCGCCCCTGACATTTGAGGTGCTCGATCCCCAAGAGGGAGAGTGGGCATTGAAATCTCCACAGATGACAAGCTTGTTGTTGTGCGCTACGCCGGAGCAAACATTGGATAGTTCCTCCAGAAAGTCCGAGAAAGTCGGAAAATCCACGTTCGGAAAGATATATAACATGATAAAATATGTATTTCTCCCAGCCTGATCAGTACGCAGTGTATACCACGGGCTTCCAGAGTGGCGGGATGCGCCGTGACCCTATTGTTGACAAAGATGGCCGCAAGACCATCGTGGCTGTGAAACCATAATTGATGAGGGCTGTGCGTTCGGGCGGGTTCCGAGATCGCACAAATGGCAGCCCCCATTTCTCTTGAATGGTGAACAAGGAGGTCCTGAGCCTCCCTGTTGCCGTTAAGGTTCAGTTGTAGACACAGAGTCATCTCTGCGTCGCCACTCGACCATTAGTTATGGGGTCCCCGCGTCTCTTACGTATGGGTTCAACACTTGCGCAAACGTTGAGCGATCCCAACCGGTGGTCGCTGGATCTTCCAGCGTCTCTACAGACCACACAGCAGGGAGCCTCTCCGCAGTCACCAATCTGATGACCGCGCGCACCGCACCTAAAACAGGCGCCAGTCCGATCCTCGGGGAAGTTACAAGACGTGCGGACATGTCCAAAGCGCCAACACTTGTAACACTGGACGGGTCTTGTTTCGAGTAACTCGACCCGCGCGATTGTCCAGCCTATTTTGAACTTGCTTGTTGCCGATATTTTTATAGCCGCCGACAGTGGGCATTTGACCCATGCGGAGTTGAGCCCGTTATTCATCTTGCGGATGTTACCGATTTTGACAAGATGTTCGTCACAGTCTCCAACCACGGAGATTTCGTTGAGAATCTCCGTTGGGGAAATGGAATCGTCAAAGTTCCAGATGCGCAATTCTCCCATGGTGGTCGGGCGAGGGATGCGTATGCTGTTATTATCCAACACCTCCTTCAGCTTTCCCACTAATGTGTCAGCTTTAGAAATGCTGTCCACGCCGGGTATCTCGATAATCACCCCGCCGTTGATGCCGCGTCTTTGAGGTCTCGATGCCTAAGGTGTCTAAATTAATGCTCTCACGAGCCTTTTTCAGAATGTCGGCATAACTGACATTCTCTTTGAGGCTTGTGATTGAAACCGCCGCAGTTTTCGGTGGCCTGCGCGGGCGAGTGTTCGAATGAGGGCCACCACTGAGAGTTCCTCGCCGAGATCCATCATTACGAGCGGACGCCATATTTCGTGCGACGTCAGCAGAAGGCGCAGAGATCTGTGGGACCAAATCCTCTCTATCAGAAATGCCGGAAGTCTCGGTAGTGTCCGTCTTAAAGGAGGTTCTTTTAGTCCTCCTCTTCTTCTGAATGCTCGGGGGTTCTATTGATTTTATGCCAAATCTCGAGCGCAGCTCCTCCATGTTGACAACCAGTTGCATTATCTGTTTGTTCATACACTCGATCATATGGTTTGTACCGGTGTCGTCCTCTGGATATAAGATACGCGTAGGAGTCTGCGTGGAAAGATCGGGTTTCTTGTTCCTTCCAGATGGGGATCTCTTATTGCTCGAGGTAGGAGCCTCCATTAAATCGGTCTCCGATCCAGAAACACTCGTAGGGTGCTTTCGCAATTTGATGGCTTTGTCCCGTAGTATTTCGGAGGAAATAACTCTGGGCTTTCTCTGCGGGAGAGGGGGATAGTCTTCCATGCGAATTGTTGACTCCTTGATATTAGCCTTGCGGGTATCAGCAGGACTATTCTCAAAAACCTTTGAAGAGGATCCCATGCTTGCGGCATCCCTCATACTTGCCATTTCCCTTCGGAGCATCTCCATATCCCTACGGAGGTCCTCGTTTTCCTTGCGTAGCATGGAGTACTCCTTCTTTTGGAGCTCCTGCTCACGGGTAATTTTACGCAGTTGTGTTGTTAAGTTTTTATTCTGTAGCTCAAGATCCGCGATGTCACCAGCGGCGCCCAATCGCTCTCGATAGATATCTATAATTTCAAATATGTTTGCAATCCCATCTCTGAGATAGCCCGAGAAGTTGCCTTTAATATTTCTGCTGCTTGTTCGAATGGTCTCCATTTTTTCGAGACATTCAGTGGCGCATTTAGTCAACTGTTCTGTATTATATGAGCGTAAATTGGTGGCAGTTACCGGATGAATAGTGAGCTTGTGTTTTGCAGTTAAAACAGGAGTATAGATTTCATTTTCTGAGGTTGTATATCTTCTTTTAAGAGGTTTGGCCGCATTGTCTGGAGAATCTGATGGAAATCTCTCCTTCCTCTTTTCCCTGTTTGGGATAGGCGGAGGTATATCCTCATCATCGTCGTCGTCTGCAATCATTACCACATCCTCAGTTAAATGCTCATCCCGATGTAACGATTCATCCGAGTCAGACACTCCAGGAGGGACGAACGTGGGATCAGTTTTCGTGTTATCAGGGGCTTGAGTATCTTCGGGTGATGAATTATCTATGTCCGCGATAATCCTCCTCGCAAGATCCACTCCTTTGTCGTATTCTTCCTCGATATCCACCTCCTTGGTGGCTTCCTTAGCCGTTTCTGTGATAGCAACTGCGCCTGTCCAATCAGGACGCAGTGCTACATTTGTGGTTTCATTTTCATTTGGCCCATCGCTTGATTTAGGGACAAGCCCATCGACACGGGGATTGCTGGGACCGCACTCTTCCCGCGCCGGTCTCTGGGTCTCCAAACCCCCTGAGACGGTAAGTTTCTTCTCCTTATGCTTGCCTTTCATGATTCGTTTCGTTGTTTCAGGGGTGTTCTCCCCTTAGGACGTTAAAATTTGAATACACCTCGCCCTTGGTGCATCCTAGGACCGCTCGTTGAAGAATTCGCAGTGTCCGGCTGTGAGTCTTGCAGTCGGATGTAGGACTGCCAAAGTTCATAATCCCACGCAGGAATGAGCAGTACGGGGATTAATTAAAAATAATCATCCAAAGATCATTCAATAATAGACTCTAAAGAGTCAACCATCCATAGTAGAGACTAAAAGTTTAGTCTTTTCACATATGTATAATACCGTCTAATATGTTCGCAAATAATTCGTATAAGTTACTAGACAATGTATAAACTATTATTTATAAATATAAATCGAGACATCGAGAAACACATGAGTCCAACAATACTAATTGCAGATCTCATATCAGAATCTTCGAAAAGATTGACACACATGTAAATCCGCCTTAAGGTGACAACATATGAGGATAAGTTACATGTCATGTGTCTCTCAAGACTCATGCCCCAAAAGTAATAATAATACGCGCGCGTCTTATATTAACCTACCTTTCGGTGAACAAGTTTGTTATAATATAATCAGTTCTATAAATAAACAATTAAGTAGAAATCGGTGGGTGAAAATAATATGTGTATGTAATGCAGTGTGAAATCGCATATTATGGACATAAACAGAACATTAAAACAGAGAAGTCCAATTGCATTGTATTTTGATCAATATATCGGTGATGAATAAATAAATGATAACAAAAGAAAAGAAAAATAGGTGTGTGTATGTATTTTATTTCTTCCTTCCATTCCATCCAGTCAGGCATCCTAAAACAGATGTTAGTCGAGAAGAAATAGTGCATCTCAGCGCGCAATCTATGAGGTTATGTTACCTCATGTTAACCTATTATTAGTATTTATTGTTTCAATATCAACAACAATTGTTTGTATAAATCACACGCTGAGAGTGCATAAACTATGGACCTCTCTGTATCCATACAAAAGACAAAACAAGAACAAATAAACAAAGGAAAAATAATACATATTGCAAAGTAACGAGACCTGAGTCTCAGTATTCAGAATTAACAAATTTACAAATTTATATGTCGCAAAGTGAAATGCATATCAAGATATTGCGTCTGTTATATGTAGTTATTGTTATTTTAGTGATGCTGATGTAAATTTAACTCAGAAGTATATTATTTCCATATATAGTATTCAGACCCCACAGTGTCAAAGTATTATTCTTAATGTGTAAATTTACTGATTTAATATAATAAAAAGCGTGAAATATATAGAAATATTAGTTAGAGTATGTGTAATTATTGCTATTTAATATTGCCAATGTATAAATATTCCAAAATATGATCTTATTCCCATACTTAGTAATTGGACCACTTGATGTAAAAGATATGACTTCGAATATCCAAGAATAACCAATCCTGTATTAAAAGAATTAAAATATGTCCAAATATTACGTCTATTATGTATATCTGTTATTATTTAATAATATTGGTACAGGATTAACCCAGAGATATGTCAATTTCTTTTATATAATAGACGAACCCCTCGGTATCAAGAGTATGATTCTTAGTATATGAATTTTATTAATTTTATGTGGTAAAAATAATGAAATATATATAAATAACAGTGAGAATATGTGTAATTATTGCTATTTAATATTGCCAGTGTAAAACTATTCCAAAAGATGATCGTATTTCTATACTTGGTAGTTGGACCACTTGATATAAAAGATATGACTTCGAATATCCAAGAATAACTAATTTTGTATATAAAAGAGTTAAAGTATGTCCAAATATTACGTCTGTTATGTATATCTATTGTAGTTTAATAATACTGATGTAAGATTAACCCAGAAATATGTCAATTTCCCATATATAGTACTCAGACCCCTCGGTATCAAAAATATGATTCTTAGTGTGTGAATTTACTAATTTTATATGGCAAAAAACATGAAATATATATAAATATCAGTCAGAATATGTGTAATTGTTGCTATTTAATATTGCCAGTGTAAAACTATTCCAGAATCGTATTTCTATACTTGGTAGTTGGACCACTTGATGTAAAAAATATGACTTCAAATATCCAAGAATAACTAATTTTGTATGTAAAAGAGTTAAAGTATGTCCGAATATTACATCTATTATGTATATCT
>NW_020223526.1:0-1016 GCF_003070985.1 Temnothorax curvispinosus | reverse complement strand
ATACTGATGTAAAATTAACCCAGAAATATGTCAATTTCCCATATATAATACTCGAACTCCTCGGTATCAAAGATATGATTCTTAGTGTGTGAATTTTACTAATTTTATGTGGCAAAAAGCATGAAATATATATAAATATCAGTCAGAATATGTGTAGTTGTTACTATTTAATATTGCCAGTGTAAAATTATTCCAAAATATGATCGTATTTCTATACTTGGTAGTTGAACCACTTGATGTAAAAGATATGACTTCGAATATCCAAGAATAACTAATTTTGTATATAAAAGAGTTAAAGTATGTCCGAATATTACATCTATTATGTATATCTATTATTGTTTAATAATACTGATGTAAGATAAACCCAGAAATATGTCAATTTCCCATATATAATACTCGAACTCCTCGGTATCAAAAATATGATTCTTAGTGTGTGAATTTTACTAATTTTATGTGGCAAAAAGCATGAAATATATATAAATATCAGTCAGAATATGTGTAGTTGTTACTATTTAATATTGCCAGTGTAAAACTATTCCAAAATATGATCGTATTTCTATACTTGATAGTTGGACCACTTAATGTAAAAGATATGACTTCGAATATCCAAGAATAACTAATTTTGTATATAAGAGAGTTAAAGTATGACCAAATATTACGTCTGTTATGTATATCTATTGTTGTTTAATAATACTGATGTAAAATTAACCCAGAAATATGTTAGTTTCCCATATATAATACTCGAACCCCTCGGTATCAAAATATGATTCTTAATGTGTGAAATTTTACTAATTTTACGGCAAAAACATGAAATATGTATAAATATCAATTAGAATGTGTGCAATTGCTGCTATTTAATATTAACAATGTATAACTATCTCAAAATATAATCGTCTTTAGACACTTGACAGTGAGACCATTCAATATATAGGTTGTAGGTTATGTCGCATCATATCCTAGGATAAAGGGAAGGAAAGTCATGAATAAACAGTATATATTTTGTACACCATCACATC
>NW_020223525.1:0-1067 GCF_003070985.1 Temnothorax curvispinosus | reverse complement strand
CTACCCTCACTCCTACTATCATTCCTCCTACCGCCCTTCCCTTCCGATTCTTCCTTCCTGCTTTCTGACTTCCCACACGTAACTTCTCGGCAGCCGTTCCTTTATCTTTTCTCATCCTTTACCATCCACCCACTTCTCACATAACACCATTACATCCCATTCCTCCAGCCCGTTCCAAAACTCTTTATTTTTATTTGTTAATCCCGCCACATTCCAAAAAGCCACCTTATATATTCTCCTTCTCTCCTCTATTTCTTTCTCTCTTCTCTCTCCCTCCTCCACCTCTTTCTCTCCAAATTTTCTCTCTAATTCCTCCCTCTTATCCTTTTCATTCTCTATTCTTCTTTCATCCACTCGTTCCCTCTTTCTTTTCTACTCAACCTACTTTTGCACTTCCTCTCTTTTGCTTTCCTTCCCTTTCCCTTGCCCTGCTTCCCAACACCTCCCTCTACTATCCCTAAGCACATCTCTTACCTAATCCCACACCCACCACTCCCCCTCTATCCATACCTCTCCCTGCCCTATTCGTACCCTCTCCTCTTGCCTTCCATGCAACTTGATTTACCCTCCATTTTCTTCCCATGTCAAATCTTTCTCTATCCAAGTACTTTTGTCTCTCAATTTCCACTTATTTCTCATTATTCTTAATTTCTCTTCCTCACTTCTTACTCTTACTACTGCCATACCTCCCTTCTCTCTTCTTCACGCATCTATTTTTCTAATCTCCTCTATCTTAACCTCTAAGCCTATTTTTTTCATCACCTCCTCTACTTCCCCCTTTATTTTTCCCGTATCCTCTTTCACTCCTTTTATCAAAATATTTCTCTTCCATTCTCCTCTCTCCTTCACTTTACACCTTCTTTCCAGCCTTTCCACCCTCTCCTTCCAATCAGACTTCTTCTTACCCCCTTCCTTTTCCCTCTTCTGCTTTTTTCTGCACTTTTTCCTCCATCACGAACTCTTCCTTTTAACTCCATTTGCATCCCCTCCAATTTTCCTTCCAAATCTTCTATTTTATTCTTAACTCTTCTCTCTCTCTTTTAGTTGGTTTCTTATTTTCTCAACTT
>NW_020223524.1:0-6175 GCF_003070985.1 Temnothorax curvispinosus | reverse complement strand
CTTGCACACATACTCGTAAAAGTAAATTACGACCCCATGCTGTGCGAGACATGCATAATAAATTTATACCAGTAATGGCGCCTTTCAAGAACTCAAAGGACCTAATAATAAACGTACAAAATTTTACAGAAATTATTTGTCAAGATTCATGGCGTTTCTATCAGTATTGTACTGACTTCAACGTGAGGTAAACTTGAACTTGCGCTGGCCTCTTTTTGTAATTGTCGTACAAGAATCGCTGTGTACGAAGAGATGCAGGACGGTCAGCAAACGTTAAATATGGCACGGACCAGCCTTCAGAAACATCGCTTCGGTGCAGCATACCTCTACAATGAACGAAAATAGCGGAATTATTAATGCTGCACATCATTAATATAATTACACTTTTTTCTTATTATATCAATATATGTATATAATTGTCTTATATAAATTTGTATAATTTTTAAACACTTGGTACGCACATATAAAACAGATTTATACTGTGCTTACAAGTTGACTTCTAAAACGTAACTTATAATTATACGTGATATCTAAAGAAATGCCTTGATTCTAATTTCGGCGTAAGTTCGGGCAGTTTGGTAGGATACAACTTAGTATATAATTCCTGTAGTTCGTTTGGATAAGCCAAATTGTATATTAGGGACTCCCAAGTTGTATAGTTCATACATGGACTTTTCTCAGTGTCGGTTGGCCACACCTTTACGTATACTTCAACAGCATTGATTTCTCCTTCAAATTTCTGTTGCGTGAAAATAATTCCCAAATCGCTAGGAACACAGACCACGCCACAAGCGTTTACCATATAAATGCAAGCTTTTTGTGCTGCGTGATTGTATTCTAATTGCATTCTCTCCATAAACTATTAAAAATAGATAATATCAGAAGTCATTATCAGCGATCATTATTTGAGATTTTTTAATTTTTTAACTACCTCTTCTTCGGCAGTGACATCAACGTAATGAGTGCAAGTAGCAATGCACGCTTTAATAACTGGTTCTCCGTAAAATCTATATGGACCGCAACAGTTGATGAGTACCTTTGCTCGCTCTGCCATTTTCTTGAGAGACTCCTCATCTTTTATGTCAGCTACAATAACAGGTATATCGTCTGAAAAGATGTATATGTAGTATAAGAGTGTTCGTTAATAATAAAACAAAATTAAAAAATTGGCCATTTCTTCAAAATAAT
This sequence comes from Temnothorax curvispinosus, assembly GCF_003070985.1. Classification (NCBI taxonomy): domain Eukaryota; kingdom Metazoa; phylum Arthropoda; class Insecta; order Hymenoptera; family Formicidae; genus Temnothorax; species Temnothorax curvispinosus. Next base: position 4,987 of record NW_020223524.1, on the reverse strand, counting down.
TAACTTTAAGTATTAAATGTACTTTTTCCAATATCGGAGGCAAATTCCTTAACAACCGCGTCTAAAGCTTGCCTCCTACGACCAGCAATACCAAACTTCATTTTCTGCTCTTTGCACATATGTGTCGCATCTTTCACTACATATTTTCCGGTGTATCCAGTGGCACCAAATATTATCATATCTAAACGATTATCCTGTAATCTAGCCATTATTCTGTAATCTAGCAAAATGATCATTTATATAATATTTTTCATAACTTATATATATTTTACTTGACAAAACATTTTTTTGTTAATATAAATCTAATTGAAAATAGAATTTATACATACTTTGTTATGGAAAATAAATAAGCTATATTATTTTGACCCTTAAAAGTGATTTCTCTTACTTTCCGTACTTTCTTATTTTGCATTTATTTAATTTTACAAAGTGGACGTAAATAAATTATTTGTGAATATATATTAATAAGCGCTTCTTGTAATCTTTTTGCAATATATTCGAAATGTTAATTATTAAATTCAGCACTTTACAATTCTCACGCAATTCATACGTGTCCTCAAAAAAATTGATATTAAGTGCAACTTATTACATTCCACGAGTAAATGCAATTTATTGCGAATATCTTAATATAGAATATTATATAAATCTCAAACCTACTTTATAAGCAATAAAAGAAAAGTTATCGCGTGCCTCAGGTCATTTTAATAAATCAGTTTGTATTACCCATGAGAACTGCAGAAACCAGTGCCTATTCTGTAAATCGCCTGTTATGCAAGGAGCTTTACTCTTATAACGACAGTTTCGTTATCGTTATATTTGTGTTGCGCAGATATCATATATATGATAAAAAAAGCTGCGCAACGAGAATATATATAACGATAACGAAACTCTGTCGTTAAGAATTACAGAATAGCCCCATAAAAGTTTATGTCACAATTATTACTTTAATAAAAAAAAATCAGAAAATTTCCTAAGAATACTTTGTGAGTAGATAAATACCCGTGCAACGTTTAACCTAGAACTCGGAGTTTCAACTTTAAGACGACAAAGAATTCTGATGCAGTCTAATGGGATGCATCAAGAGTATAACAGCAACAATAATGATCATGATAAATTGCAAATAATAATGACACAAATATATATATGTATTTAGTCTGTTGTCCACGTATTCAAGAATTCTTTATAGAAAAGATATATATGCGAAAGTATTACACATTATAATCGCACTTAGTTAAATTTAAAATATTAAATATTTAAATGTGTACGCATGTATAGGAGATCGAAAGATTTTCATAAAAAAAAAAAATAATTTTTGGTATTATGTTTTAGACACAAATAACGCTCACCACTACCATGAAAAACTTTTCTGCAGATATATTTTCAGAAACGCAGAGCAATCTACAATAAAGATAGATAAAATACGTTGTTATGATCGCTTTACATATCTAATATATACGTACGATATTAAACTCTATTCCACTATGCCACTGTATTCCATTCTCCGAATTGGTATTTACAACTCGCATCCTTCTTATCCCCTTTACTTCGTGCATTGTCGTACATTTCGCAATGCTCCTCTCATCGTTTCTCGCACAATCGGATGTTCGTAATAAATTATAAATAGCTCTTATTGCGCCTGAAACATCACTTCGCAAATGAAAATCTCTAACGAGCAGACTTCTGTTGCCACGCGATCAATTCTACCTCCGAACACAAGACAATATGAATTATACATTCGTTTCTTTCTTAGCTCAAAACTGTATCGTCACGAATATGTTATCTCACTTTCTCAATACTATTTACAGAAATGCACATGAAAATTGCAAGATCGGCTTCACGCGGGCGCGTAAAATAATCTACAAAATAATTTATTTTATATACGTTCATAAGATACAGTGTGTTGTTCAGCATGCAGTGTCAATAGTTTCGGATCATACAAGATAATATACGTTCTACAAGTCGCTCGACCGTGTTTATTCATTTTCTATGAATATAAAACTTTATGAGAAGTTCTTCCTTATGAAAAAGAAACATTATCAGCTGTTTATTAATTATTAATTGGAGCAAACATGATTAATTATTTTTAGAGTCATTCTCTAAATTTTTAATCCTTTCAGTTGAAAAATATTAATAATTTACAAGCGATGTTCTTAATTATAGGTAATATATAAAATCCTTACACATCAATGTTCCTTCTTCCTTTTGACTGAAACAAGATTGAGGTAGCAAATGCCTCCTCGTACTCTATGTTAAATAAAGAAGTAACGCTGTATTAAGTGATTCAACAGTTCGATACGAACGGAGTATAACTATCGATCTTACACTAATATTTACAAGTATGTCACATTAGTTTTGTATGTTCAGAATACAAAACTATGGTACCATAAAATAATGAACGCAAAAATAGTACTCTATTCTCTTTAAATCGCAAACGCGTCAGAAGACTATTGAAAAAAGGTGCGATCCAAACTGTGTTTCCACTGTATTTTGATTTGCGTAACAGATTATGTTCGGTGGTTGCTGAATTAATGCGTTAATTGTCCCTGCGACCGGTATTTCGCTAGCAAGTGCAATAGATCGACTCATCGTATGATTTCACCGTACATACCGGATCGGACAATCTCACCTCCGTGAAATACGATGTTCCTTTAAAGTGTTTTAATTTTTTATATATATAGAAAATTTATACATTGATGATTAGATTTGTACAATTTCACAGACGTTGTGCTACAACGTAACATTATGTCCGTTTATGTCTACTGTAACTTCATCAGATTGTGTTAGCATAAAGCCAGCTAATATGTTACTCTCATCTGATTCTCAGATGAGAACGACGAAATCAGGTATCATCGCTCGAGACGATTATGTGCGCGAGCTATGTTTCTAAACTGAATATACATATATGTAATTAGTATCGAAAATGCAAAATATATGCGCGTAGCGCGGAAGCAGTTTACTTATTTTACATAACGAAAGATACGATAGAGGGAATGTGGCACAATCGACTCTATCGATGCTTGGGAGTAATTTAGAGCGTGGCCCATTTAGCATTACCTAGAACGCGTGACGCTCTAGAGCGCTAAGATCTTTGAAAACATCGATCAATTTGTGCAAACGCTGACAATGTTAGTAACACCAGGAGCAGATACTATTTTGAATCGTCAACTGGACCGCATCCAAACTGTATAATAGAAAATACATACATTCGTGATTCCAATAATGTCGTCGTAAATTTTTCTCACAATTGCACGATAAAATCGAACTCAAATATGCGAAAAAGAATTGGTTTATTAATAAAAAAAATTGTAAAAAGTACAATCGTACTTTAGAGTTGTATTCTAGTATAATTTGGATGATTTTCACACATATATTGTAGATATGGAAAACTCTTTTTACATAGGATGATTTTTGTGTATAGCGATGAAAATTCAAGGAAATTATACCAGTTACAATTCCATTGATACTTAAAAAGAAGCGAATACACACTGTTTGTTCGTTCGTATCTCTCAACATTCCTCGACAAATTCCGATACATACGTTCCAATATATAAAAATTTCTCTTCTCGTTATGTGCTGAGGATATAATTTGATCTCCCTCGTTTATCTTTTCTTTTCACAATCTACACATATGTAAAAGTTTCTAATAGGGAGTACCATGCACATCCTAAACACATCTCCGACATCATTATTATCCGAATATAATAAATATCGGAATAATTTTTTTTTATACATATAGATACAGATATGGTGCATGCTCACAAAAACATCGTGCACCGTACACTCAGTACTTCTCCCATGCAGAGACTTGAGAGAACCAGTGTCGTCGCAAACGCTCTCACTCGCAGCACAATTATACACAAAACGGTTTCGATACCGTGTCACAACCGAGGAAGGAAGAAGCACTAGGAGTTGGCATTTGGTGGCGGTGGTCTTCTATCGTAATCCCGCCTGTAATCTTTGTTCGGCCGCCAATCGTTGGAGTAGCCATCTCCTGCATAACCACGACTTCTGAAATGACTCGAGGCCATATCCGTGGGAGGATAACCACCGCCACCACTACTACTACCATAGCCACTTGGTCCATATCCGTAATTTGGTGGTCCCGACGAGTATCGATAATAATCACTGAAAAACCATCCATATTGAAACAAAATTCATGAAATAGATTATCGGCGAAATTTGTAAATAAGATCCCCATTATTTACCTTCTTTTGTCGTTCATGTGCATACTACGATCTCGATCTCTATCTCTGTCTCTATGATAACCACTGGACATTCGACCATAAGGATCGAAGCGATCGCGTTTGTGATCTCCGAATCTGTCAAAAGAAATTGCAACAGTTGAGAAGCAGTAAAAAAAATATATGTATATAAATAGCGATAAAAACAAAGATTTCTATTCATGCTCAACCCTCCGTCTGTATACGTAAGTCAAGGCCAAAATGATATCTGCTCGTAACTGTAAAATTTTCAAGCCTGCCAAAAAATATTAAATAAACGATATTTATTAAAATGACTATAAAATCGTCAGCTACAATGTAGATAGATGTTTCATAAATTTTTTCAGTTTTTTTTTAAATACAGGCAGGGAAAAATAGTGTCTAACGTGACAGACTTACGTATACACTTCGAGGGTGCAAAAAAAAAAGTATACAGACAGAGGATTAATGATCTAAATAATTTTGCATTAGATGAATAAAATAAAATCCGAATTAAACTAAATATGAAAATATAAGTACTGGAAAATATATTTTTAACATCGAAATATATATGGATGTAGAAAATGAGCTTACCCGTACCTGCCGTCTCTCATATCTCTTCCGTCTCTAGGTAACCAATGATCATCTTCCCTACTACCGCTGTAATGCCCCATATTATATCCATCTCTCCTCATTCTGTCATCTTTACTTATACTTAATCTGTCACTTCTGTCGTGCCCTCTATCTCTATCTCTGTCACGATCTCTATCCCTTTTCATATCTTTATG
>NW_020223523.1:0-3470 GCF_003070985.1 Temnothorax curvispinosus | reverse complement strand
TCGCGAAACATATTTGGCCAATAGTACGACACGGCGAGACGCTGATATGTCTTTTCGACTCCCAAATGACCGGCTTGCGGCGCGTCGTGGGATTCGCGAAGGGCCTCGGCGCGTAATTCCCTCGGCAATACCAGCTTCCACCGGTCCATATCCTCAACTATGTCCAAAATCACCGGTCGCGGTCGCAAAAAGTATAGCTGCCGATCAACTATATTCCAATGAGCAAACCGCTTCGGGTCAGTCGCTACCTCCCTATACCGCCTGCGATACCACTCGTCACTCGTACCCTCACACTCTTCGATCTCAATTGCGGCGGTTTACTTTTCCGCCTTCCGCGCCCTCATACATCCGCGACAAGGCATCGGGCACGTGGTGTAGGGCTTCTTTGCGGTACTCCACAGTGTAATCGTACTCTAATAATTCTAACGCCCATCGGGCCAAACAACCCGTGGAGTTTTTCAAATTGTGGAGCCACCGCAAGCTACTATGATCCGTAACTACGGTGAACTTGTAACTCTCTAAATACGGCCTAAACTTCTGAATGGCCCACACCACGGCCAGGCACTCTTGTTCAGTTACCGAGTACCGCTTTTCCGGGTCCGACAATACGCGACTGGCATAGGCTATTACGCGTTCTTCCCCTTCTAAGTTCTGAGTCAAGACCGCCCCCAACCCAACCGAGCTCGCGTCGGTTTGTAACACGAAAGGCTCTTTAAAATCCGGGCATGCCAGGACGGGGGCCGCCATTAAGCTATTCCTAATGCTATTGAATGCATGAACTTGTTCATCCCCCTACTCCTAGCGCCTGCCTTTCCTCAAAAGGCGGGTCAAGGGCTCACTTAGCGTCGCGAAATCCGGTATTTTCCGATACCACGATGACATCCCGAGAAACCTACGTAATTGTCTCAATGTTTGGGGTGCCGGGTACTCCAGCACGGGGCGCGTTTTTTCTGGGTCTACTGATACGCCTCCCGCCTCCACCACGAAGCCTAAATACTTAACCTGAGATCTGCAGAACTCGCATTTATCCATATTAATCGTTAATCCCGCAGCTTTAATCTTATCTAGCACTCGTTTTAGCCATTCGAGGTGTTCCTCGAAAGTTTCCGTCGCGATAATTATATCGTCCAGGTACGCGAAAACAAAAGGCTCCATTTCCGGGCCTATTAAACTATCTAATAGTCGTTGGAACGTCGCGGGGGCACCCGTTAATCCATATGGCATTCGAACGAAATGATACAAGCCTTTTCCCGGGACACTGAACGCGGTAATCTCTCGGCTATCTTTATTTAACGGAATCTGAAAATAAGCCTGGCTTAGGTCAATTGTAGAGATGTATTTTGCCGAACGTAATTTATTGAGTATCCCGTCCATTGGTGGTATCGGGTACGCGTCCTTCTTCGATATCTTATTAACTCCGCGGAAATCCAGGCAAAACCGGTACTTGCCATTCGATTTCTTTACCATTACGATTGGGTTCGACCATTGACTTGCGGACGGTTCAATTATTCCGGCTGCTAACATTTTATCTACCTCTGCGCGAATTGCTTCCTGTACCTTTGGCGAGACTAAATAGCAACGTTGCTTTAGTGGCGGGTGATCTCCTACTTCTATTTTATGTTCAGTTAGATTGGTCAGGCCGGGGTCTCCTGATGGCGCTACTATTTTCCGTAAAAAATTTTTCAGATGTTTTTTCTGATCTTTTGTTAGCTCCGCGAGCCCACAAACGCGGGGGTCTGTTTCTTTCAACTGAAACTGATAGCGGGCGCGAGGCCTATCCGCGAAATGCCATTCCCCTTTTCCGAAGTCTAGCGTGATACCGAACTTTGTTAGGAAGTCCATCCCCACGATACACGGCACGGCCAAATCCGGCAATATGCCTACCGAGATTTTCCGACTCCGGTCCTTTAGATGGATAGAGAGCGAGGCTTCTTTGTGAATCGGGGCTATTTGTCCGTTTGCCATTCGGATTGTTGCGCCCCCCTCTCGCGTGGTTGGGACGCCTAGACTTTTTACTATCTGCATCCCCTCGCGACCGAAGAGCGTCATGTTCGAGCCCGAGTCCACCAACGCTAACCGTGGCCGGCCGCCTATCCGGATTGTAATATACTTCAGCGGGGGGAATTCGTCGGGATCGAGCGTCACGTACGAAAGTTTTTCTTCAGGGGTATTCGCGGTTCGGGCCTCGTTCTCGATAATTGGGGACGTAGGGACCCGTCCTACTGACCCCCCTCCGCGTTTCCCGAACACCTAGGACATGTCCGCGTCGTAAACCCCGAGTTCCCGCACCGGTAGCAATGCTGCCGTCGAGCCGCCCTGCAGGTCCTAGCCCGGTGGCCCGTTTGATCGCAGTTCCAACATTTTAAGTTGGAATCATCGGGAACCGATCTCGGTGTGGCGGCGTCGGTGGCCGCTGCGGCGCTCCAGGCCTCTCTTCCACTCGGGTCTCCCCGAGCCCCGGCCTCCCCCGCGGCAACGGTATTCGGGGATCGCGGTTTCCCCTTCGGCGCGTGGTACGCTAAGTCCGGAAAAAGTGACTGTTCCGGTAACAAGGGAGGTCTGTACATTTTGTCCGCGAGGAGGGTTCGTTCCGTCCGCGTAGCCAAATCCTCCAACGTGTGAAAATCGCTAAACTCCCACCGACGGATCGCGAACTGTAGCCGCGGTAATAAGTTACGGTGGGCCAATGTGAGCTGTTCCGGGAGAGAGAACGGAGGGCTCATTCGCGTGAACAGAGACCGCAAGCAGGTTAAATATTCGACCGCCGGCTCGTGTTCTCCCTGCGTTCTTCGCTGTATTTCTTCCCGAAAGGTCGTTAAATAGTCCGGATCGCCAAATCGACTGCGCCACGCGTGCTCGAAATCCCGCCAATCCCGCCAATTTTCGCTTTCTAATCTTACCCAATATAACGCGGTACCCGAGAGGAATAGTGGCAGGCACTTAAATAGTTCGGCGTCATCTACGTGAATAATGGAGCGGGCCTCCTTAATCCGTAACAAAAATGCTTCCGCGTCGCTACCACGTTGTCCGGAGAAGTGGAGGTTCCACTTTTTCATTATATTGTAAGCCTCGGCCGCGGATCCGCGCGTATTTCCTCTATCGGTATGGCGCGGCGGGTACTCTATTCGCGGCAGGGGTGCCCTCTGATAAGTGTCCCCCCATGTTTTGTGGGGGTCGGGCGGGAAATTGTACGCCCCCAGACTCACGAAGGGGTCCTCCTTTCCCGTTGCCTTATCCTTCGGGGTCGCCCCCTGGGCCCCCTGAGGACTAGCGGACTGTATTTCGATGGCAGGCGGGGGTGGGGGTGGAGGCGGTTGGTCCTTCATCTTTTCCCGAATCGACCTTTCCTCAAATCTAGCTAAACGCGCTCGTAAGGTTGGCAGAATTCCAGCCGTGTCCAACCCCCAATCTTCTAAATGTCGAACCGCTTGTTCTTTCGTTAAGCGGTTAATCCACCGAAGAGGCGATTC
>NW_020223522.1:0-10430 GCF_003070985.1 Temnothorax curvispinosus | reverse complement strand
ATATCTCATTTATATATGTTCATATACTGTCAGATATGAATATTTTTTCCCGGGATAATGATATAAAATGTCCGGGAAAAATATTCATATCTGACAGTATATGAACATATATAAATGAGATATGAACAGATATAAGTTTTACATGCCCATGTATAGAGCATATATGATCATATATGGTTATCTATCGCCATATATGATTCTGATCACCATATATGATTATATATGCTCTATACATGGGCATGTAAAACTTATATCTGTTCATATCTCATTTATATATGTTCATATACTGTCAGATATGAATATTTTTCCTGGACATTTTATATCGCATTATATCCCAGTCTGGTCATATATACATCGCGTCTTGTCATATATGATCATGTACAGTGCCGATATAGTTATGTATGACCATATATGAACTTATATGATCAGATCTTGTGTCATGTATAATATACGATCTGATCATATATGGCAATAGATAACCATATATGATTATATATGCTTTATATATGGGCATGTAAAACTTATATCTGTTCATATCTTATTTATATATGAACATATATAAGTTTTACATGTTCATATATAAATATATACTGTCAGATATGAATATTTTTTCCCGGGCTGAATAATATGAATTGTTATCATTTTAAGTAGGTTAAAAAATATAGTAAACTATATGTAAACATGTGCTAAATGAAATTTACTTTTGTTCTCGTGCAAAGCGCGCCGGGGCATGACGCAGCCATGATTTGATTGGATCGTTTATATCCTTGTTGATTACAAGAATTTTCGTAAAACGACAGCGGACGACACCTATATATAAATTAAAACTAATTTAATTCATAATTTATATAATTGCTATTATAAATATAACGTGATAGATCAAAAATAAAATAGAAATAAAAAGTTACATAGTTAAACATTAGCATAAATTTGTTATGCTTATTTTGATATAATTTGACTTACTTGATATGACATCGTAAAGCTTTAACTTTTCAAATGCTTTTTTCTTGTGGGCTCCGTGGAAGCTATAATTCGAAGCTAATGCATTGCTCATTATTTCCTGCATTAGTTTTACTACAGTACTTTTTACGTCATTTTGTACAAAAATACCCAAGTCCTTAATCTACAAGAATATTAATGTTTTGTTATTCACTTTGTTATTTACTTTTCTTGTAGACGTAACTCATATTTATATAACTATACTCTTGATGGTTTACCTCTCTCAGCAGTGCGCAAGGCTCGAGATCTCGGGGTCTTGTTCAGTGCGGACTTATCATTTAATACACATATACAATCAATAGTTTCATCTGCTTATAGAACGCTTGGATTCATCCTCCGATGGGGTAGATTTTTTAAGAATATAACCACTTTAAAATTATTATACTGTACGTTACTTCGCCCCAAGTTGAAGTATTGTTCCATAGTTTGGTCTTCGTATTTTGAATGTCATCAGTTATTGATTGAACGTGTGCAGCACAAATTCCTGCGTATGGCTGCTTATCGGCTAGGTAATCCCATGTCAATTACTTGCCATGAATACTGCACTATATTAGATAGATTAAATCTGCTATCGTTAGAAAGTAGGAGACTAACCTTTGATCTTACATTTATTTTTAAGCTTCTTAATCACTCTATTGATTGTCCAGATTTGTTGGAACGTATCTATTTTAACATCCCGACTAGAGAATTAAGACAGTACTCCATCTTCCACCTCGAGTATCACCGTACTTGGTATAGCGCAAATTCGTGTGTAAATAGGCTAATAATATCTGCAAGTAATTTCTCCAATAGGGTTGACTTTTTTGGTGGCTCTGTATCAACTTTTAAACAAAAACTTTCTCGTCTACTCTTGTAACCTGAATTTCTCCATATTATGTTGTAAAATTTTTATTTTATCTTATTGTTCTCGTTTTTTCTTTTCTCTTTGTACGCTAAAGGGTTTATTACCCGTTAATAAAGTTTATTATTATTATTATTATTAAAAAAAATTATGAGGTGCACAGTTAATATAATTTAATTTTGAAAATCATCATAGTCATATAGAAGAGGTCAAGTCATCTAAAAATTATTAAAATAAAACTGTGATGCTATTGCTATGAGTACTTGAAACCTTATTTAAAAAACTAATCAAAGAAGACCGCAATAAGAAAACAATTTTAGAACTGAAATATTTTTTTGCAGTAGTCTAGTTTATCTGTGCAAAAATTATTTCATTTTTAACTTTTCATAAGATTCAAGTTGTACTGAAAAACCAAATTGACTTTATAATCAATCTTTTGTAAAATGGTTCTTTCGGATTTGAGTTGAATTTTCAATTTGAAGCTTTATGTACAGAAGATATACTTACTAAATTGTTTTTATAAAGTATGTCAGTTGATAAACGTCGTTCTTCTTTTATTAAATCAGCTTCCGATAATAAAGGATAAGCCTTCAAAATTTGACTTGTAGTTTTTTCAATATCTTTGTCCGTCGTTTCTGTTGTCATCAATTTTGTTATATTACGCATTTCAGCGATTAATGTATTTATTTTTAAATTAATGTTAGCCATTACTCGTAAAACTGTTCTGTTGCAATCTTCATCTATAAAAACAATAAAAATATAGTTTAAAAAAGATGATATAATTACGAATATTTTTTTTAGTAGATTTGTTTGTTTCTTACGATTTTGCGTCAAACTTGACTGTTGAGTTAGTGACAAATCGTTAGATTGCTCATTTATAGATGAAATTTGATTTTTTCTTATTTTTGTATGAGATTTTAATGTATTTCGATCAGATTTTTTGGTCTCACTATCATTACCGCTGGGGCCTACGTCGTCGCAGTTAATCGATGGAAAAGGGTCAATAACTGGAGATGACTTTTTAGTTGTTTTGTTTTTTTCAATATCAGAATCAGTATTAATATCTGACATTATTAAAGCCTGTGAACACTTTTTCTTTCCACGTTTAAAAGTTTCTAAAAAAAGAAAATAATAACGATAATTAAGGTTAATATTCATGAGTTTTTTACAAATGCATAGAATTTTGAAAAATATAAGAAATTATCGTACTCGTCGAAACCAATATTTTTTTGACGCTTTTGACAAACTCCAATTTTCGGCCGTATTTTCTTAATCCTCAACAGCCCTTAATGTTCTTGATTTACTTTTATACAGAGGCCAATAACAATGAGTTTTGCGAGGTGTCAACCATTTTTCAGGAGCAAGACTGACGCCATCCTCAAATTCAATAACCGCATATCTATCAGATGGCATCTTGATAAGAGCTTAAAATTTGATACATTCAGAATTAATTTTTAAAAATAAATATTTAGGTAAATGATGTGGTAAATAACTGTGTATACGGTAAATCACCTAATAGGGCAGTTAAAACTCCAATTTGCTATGCATTTCAATCTTCTACAGCTAACTCATATATTGTACATCCCATCCTTGTGCTTTTTTATAAGCAGTATGCAGTACTTGCATTTCGACAAGATCTTGTGATTCACGCCTACTGCCTCCTATTCATCACCTGCGTATTAACGAGTTGCCGGACACGCGTAACTAAGAAGCGTGACACTTCGTCTCATGAACGTCCGTATGTAAGAAGACGTCTTCCTACATATGGATGCTCGTGAAATAAAGTGCCATGCTTCTAGTTACATCCGTCAATTCAATAACGTGCAAGCAATGAATAGGAAGCAGTAGGTGTGAATCACTAGATCTGGCCGAAATGTGCAAGTAAATCTCAGCACTGGCTTATAAGTCTCGTTAAATCTTAATTATCAGAATGTAGAAATGGAAAAACGACAAATCCTGATTTGTGTGGGAGTTTTACACATTTGTTAACAATATCACTGAGTGGTCGTAAGGATAATCTTTCGCTGCGTGTATATTGAACTTTATATATATCCAGCAATGATGATGGGCATGGAATCTTGAAAAAATCTTCCTTGGAAGTGAGCTGTCAGCCTATTATCATAAATTCTTGGGTTTCACGACAAGAAGCTATATTTTGAATCTCAAATATGTCACCATTTTTCAGAATACAGCAATTATCAGCATTTTCAGTAGTTTTAATGGTAAAATTTGATGATTTTATAACTTTATACTGTGGATTAATGCAGTTCTCAGGCAGAGGACCTTTGACATGAAGAGAAATTGCAACAAGTTTTAAATCATCGTTTGTGCTTTTATTGTAATTTAAACATTTGTTTTTATTTCTTCATAGTGTCGAGCTACTTGCTGCAGTGGTTTCTCTGGTTTACGTATAATCTTTTTCAGTATTTGCATGAAATTCTCAAATTTAAATGCCCTAAACTTTTCTATAGATGCACTAAACTTCTCTATAGATCCATGTAATTTTGCATCTTCTACGAGGTGGATAATACCATGAACGTTGTGCGTTACATGATGCACGCTGTATATTTTAGCGAATGACTTGATAAAATGTTTAACAAGACTTTCTGCGTAGTTCAGTTTATTCGGATGCCGTTCCACGTCGCATAATATTCTGATTAAAACATGAAGCGTCATGAAGTGTTCGTACATCGCTTTTGGCAAGATCTTTCTTAAAACAATTGGTCCCGTATAAAGAAGAAATTGTCGAAATTCAGTAGCTTTCCACAGCTTCAAAAACTCTAAAGTTTGAGGTCTTTGACCAAATTCTTTTGAAATAAATGGTTTCATATCATTTTCAAGCCGTTTCGAGATTTTAAGAATTTGTAGACGGCCGAGTCTATACGTGTTCTCGCCGTGAATTCATAATGTTAACATTTTTTAACAACACCTAACAGTATTAGGTGCATGTAATCTAAAGTTACAATACATTAGATACCAATCCCAGTCCTGGTATAGAATCGAGAATCGTTCTCTTTTCGTGGTACTTCTTATCACGATAATCTAAAAAATCTTGATCCGTTCGTCTTTCGGCATTTAATTTGGGAAAACATCTGCGATTTTTTTTTGTCTTCTCTTTTGTTATATATTTTGTGCAACTATTAAATCCGGAAAACTTTTTTACGCATAAAATAAACGATTTTGCAGGAGCATCGCAAACGATAAATTGAATCGAAAATTTGTACAGTTTTTCTCCAATAATAATGCCATTTTTGCATAACTCAATAGCTTCTTGAACAAATTGGTCTAAATAAATGTTAGCATCTTGAGGTTTTTGGTGTCCGTAATATACTCCAATCATGAAAACTTCTTTATAGGGTATAATATTTCCCAAAATAGGCCAAAGCGCTGCCGTAGAAGAATTAAATAAGGGAACTCCATCAATATTTATAGCAATAGCTATTTCGTCAACAGTGAAATTTTTAATTCTATTACAAGAGTCCCGAATACTTGAAGCAAGCCCGAAATGGTGGTACTCTTCAGAAAAAACTTCTCAAATATTGGTTTGTTTTGCAGTCTGCAATAAAGTATGAGGGTCACATGGTAATACTGTGGATAAGCTTGGGACTGATTTTAATATAGTAAGCAATTTTTTCAAGCTGTTATGCGAAATTTTTTCAGTAACAGCCCATTCTCCCAGTTTTGCCTTAATATAATCCATATTTTGAGAACTGTCCACCAATGCTTTATCTATCACAGGGACTTCAACAATGGAAGTTACGTTTCGATCAATATCAATATTGTCGTCGCTGCTTGGATAAGTGTCTATTGAAAAAGAATTATTTCTAGCTTGCGTAGAAGTATAATCTTCATCCGACAAAGTTTTAGTATCAGACAAATTATTTGCATTTATTTCAATGCTTTCTGGTAATGAGTTGAAAGTTAAATTTTGCGTAAGAAACACTTGATGTATTTGCAAGTTCAATCGATGAATTAGTTGATTCAATCGATGAATTAGTAGGTTCAACGGATGCATTACTAAGTTTAGTGTATTTATCAATCGGTTCAGATTTATGTTCCCACTGTCGAACAATTTGAACGACACGCCGACGTCTTTGTCGGTCACGAATTTCAAAATTACTTTTCCGTTTACGTGATTCCATCTATAAAAAAATTTTTTTTTGCAAATGTAACAATTTAAGCCAAATTACACTGTCCGACAAAAAAAAGCATTTTTCTTTTTTAGGGATTGTAACATATTTTTAAATAAATTTGTTGAACGTGCTGAATCTAAATCTAGTGTAAAAATAGCTCAGCTCATCAAGATTTTGAAAAATTTTAGATTAAAAGTATAAAAAAACTACTATTTTTACCATCTTCAAGTAGCTGTATCTCGGTAACTTGACGTAATAAAAGGGTGTTTGACCGTTCAAATTAAGGATTAAACCTTTACGTTTTTAAAGATTAAGCACAAAGATAATATGCATAATTTATGAAAAAATGCATTTTTCTTTGCAGAAAAAAAATTGTCTCCAAATGATGTCAGGAATCTATCATTAATAGGTTTTTCACAAATTACATTGTATATTAATAGTATATGATACATCATTTGACATTCTATGTTAAATGAAATATAAAAATATACAAACATAATTTAAAAAATATCGATTTTTGAAATAATCTATAAACTTTGTCATATTCGAGTAAAATAAATCTTAAATATATTTTTAATAATTTTTCTTCTTGACATATATATACATAACTTTATAAAAAAATTAATATTTTGTTAATATTAATATTTAACATAGAATATTTCATTATTTCATATTTGACATAGAATATTTCATATATACATGGAGAAAATTTTATAGTAAAAATTACTATAATATATGTAGTTGCAAAGAACAACAAGATTATTTTTAAAGTAGTATGTAAAGCTGAAAAATTGTATAAATTAACGTAATTTTTACAGTTTTATAAAGCACTTTATTTTAAAAATAGTTCTCATGGTTCTCAATTACTGTACACTATAATAATTTTTATTATAAAATTTTCTCCGTGTAATAACATATATATTAACAAGAATCGTTTTTTTAAGTAGTTTAAAATTTTTGCAATTTTTATTAATTTTTTGTACATACGGTGTGCGTATTTAAAGAACATTTAGAGGATTTTTCAAAGATTTCATGTTGCCACATATGTATATCTTCGGAATAGTTTTTGAACATCTTTTGAATATGCATGCTGTATGAATTCTCATAAAAATAAATAATATATATATATATATATATATATATATATATATACATTTAAAAGCAAAATAATATATATACGCATAATAGAAAACAGTTGTACAAAAATCATAATACAGAGAAAAATATTCCAATAAATATTACTTGTTCCAAATATATCGTAAGTTTTTATATTCACAAGTATATCACAAATTCATAATACGCATCATAATTCAAATTTTAAGGCTATTGTCAAGATTATAATTTTTGTTAACCCTCCATTAGGCACAATCTACAAATAAGTAATTATTTTAATCCACATTACTAATACTTCCATTTTTTATTAATTTTAATATTTATTAATTTGTTTTTTACGGTTATGGAAGGTATTTTATTTACCCCAAAGGGGCCTTAAAGGGCGTTTTTGAGGAACGTTCCCAAACCTTTACAAACTTGGCGTTTTGTAGGGACGTACCCAACCCTGTACACACATCAAGATAACATATAACCTTACAATATATTGCCTCCCTACCCCTTCCAATGTCTCCTCCCCAATCCCTTCCCCCGGTCCGCTTCGTCCTCGTCGTCGTCCGATCCCATCAGCAATTTATCCTCCATTTTCTTCACAATATCCTCTTCTGTCAACTCCTCTTTTTTCTCGTTTTCCTCCTCTTTCCTTTTCCTTCTCATTTCCCTTTCCTTTCCTTCTTTTATTCTTTCCTCCACCGACTTGTCTTCGTCTATTTTTACTTTCATCCTACTTCCTTCCTTTCTTCTTGCTTCCAATATTCTCCATTTATCCTCCTCACTTCTCAGCTTTACCATAAATGTCAGCCAGTCCCCTCGCTGTCCTATCATAATCACCTCCTTCACCTCCACCTTCACTCTCAATCCTTCTGTGAATAATTGTTTCACCTTCTTCCAGTTTGCGTTGTTTCCTCCCCATCTATTCTTCTCAACTCTGATTATCACGTTCTTCCTTCTCTTCTCTTCCTCGTCTTCTTCCTTCTCTTCGTACCACCATTTTTTCCTGCTTACTTTTTCCTCTCTTTCCTTACTCTCGTCCTTCTTTCTTTTACCCGAAACTTGCTCCATTTTATATACTTTCCTTTTCAAGATTTCCACTTCTTCTCTCAGCTCTTTCATTTCCTCCTTAATGTTCTTCATCGTCCTCGTTGTTCTTCTTTTCATTACCTTCTCAATCGCCTCCACATCTATCTCCACCGTTCCTCTGATCTTCGTACTTCCTTCCATCTTTCTTTCCTTCTGCGGTATCTGAAATAAATTATCGAATATCTTATGATTATTTTCTCTGCTTATCGCCTATGTACTCTCCTGCATTCTTCTCCTTCTCTATTTCACCATACCCTTCACCCTTATAGCCAATCCTTACCTTTGAAACTATTCGCAATCACTTTTCTCTATATTATAGCCTTCTTTCTTTTGTCGTGCTTTTCGTTACGCAGCTCGCTTTTACAGTCGCCACGTGCGTTTCTTACCTGTTCCCCTTCTTACTTTCTATCCCTTCTATCGAACTCCCGTTCTTGCCACCTGTCCGTTGCACGCGTTGCGGCGACATCGGTCTGTTCTGCCGCCTTCTATCTCTTGCTTTGCCGTCCGTCCGTCGCACACGTTGCGGTGATACTGGTCTGTTTGCGACGCGCGCGTTGTGCATCCGCCTTACTTCCTTCTCGCCTCCTGTGCCATCTCCTTGCCTTTACCATCTCCTCCAGTCAGCCCTAACCTCTTTCTACGGGCTCTTTTTCTCCGACTGTTTTCTCTTACCCTGCTCCGCTTTTTTTCTCGCCTCCATTTCCTGCACCTCCTCTTTGCCTTCCTCACACCCTCCGCTACTCCTCCTCCATCATCCTCCTCCCTATTACACTCTTCCAGATACTCTTAACTTCCTTACTATAATCTACCTGTTCTCCCGCCGAGGGCTACGGGGGAACCCTCAATTTGTTTTTTACTGTTTTTACTTACTTTTATGTCAAGTCTAGCTAATAGCGTTGAAGAAAATTTATAATAATAAAATAAATTTATAATAATAAAAAAATATTGCTAACGAGAAAGGTTAAAAAAAACTATTATTTAAAAGAATTATTTAAAAGAATGATATTAAACTGAGTAATCACTTTTCTTGGCAATAGAGTAATTCTTTTCTGTGAATAGTGTAAAAATAAAAAATAGATTTCAATTTTTTCTTAATTATACATACCTCGATTCTTTGTATGACTAACAACGTCGCTAATATATTGATGAGCAGAGAGACACTTTTTATATTTCTCGTCTTTCTCGCTAATCGTCGATATTACGATATTAAACTAAGAAAATTCCAATATTTCACGCTTTTAGGTTATGCTCACACGTGACATGAAAATATTTCCTATAAAAGAATAAAATAATTAAGCAAATAAAGCAACTAGATTTTCGTTGGCCGTACGAAAATTAATTAATTTAGTGATTGTGACTGGCCCGTAAAGACGCATTTTTTTTCCATAATACCAAATCTCAATTCAATATGTCTGCTATGTGATAAAGAACAAACACGTGGCACAGAATATTTTCACGGTTTTCAATTATTAAATAGAGTTACGCATCTAATACACAAAAATATCTTTACATGTATGATATAATTGACAATTATATGTATTATTTAGGGTTACGTTCCAAAACGTATTCTCCAAGAAAACTTTATGCAATGCAAGTAACGTATATTACTGCGTAAAACTTTTTTCGTTGATTGTGGAACGTAAACTTGGTGAGAAAATACGTAGCAAAAAAATATATTTTTTTACAATGACTTACCTCAATTCAACGTGTAATAAGCTATTATAATAATAGCCGAGGTTTTTATTTTCCACTCTCCAAAAACAAATGCTAATGTAAGGCTCTTGTTTGAGCTTACTAGCTGCGAATCGCACCGGAAAGGTCGTAGGTAACGGAAACGGAAACGGCGAGGACGAAAGTATTGACGAACAGACCTCTCGTATGAGACAGGAGGCAAAGGATGGGAAAAGAAGAGATGGAACGGGCACAATGACCGCCAACGAAGTACTGTATCACTCGGTTTATTTGTAATGTAGTACAGCGGAACGCAACGACTACGGGATAGCGCACAGAAAAACGCGGCAAGACGGACGATCGGTTATACACGTCCGGTCTCGGAAACTTCTCGACGGAATCTCTCGAACAACGACCGCCGCCCGACGACCGCGCTTGAGGCTGACGCTCGCGCCGCTCCCAACCAATCAGGTTGCGCGAATAGTCGGTACTAGACATGTAGCCAATAGCCGACAGGCAATCGCCGCGCACGCCGCTACGACGGAAATTTCAGGTCAAACGAGAAAGGCGGGAAACACAAACTATTGCGTATCTTA
>NW_020223521.1:0-1723 GCF_003070985.1 Temnothorax curvispinosus | reverse complement strand
ATATACCTGATTGATTTGTCCAGTGATATCAATTCCTGACACGCGTCACTCATGGCCAGATATTCTGCCTGGCAAGTAGAAAGTGTTGGACAAGACTGTTTAAGGCTTCTCCAAGCGATGGTGTCCCCAAACAATTTTATAATGTATCCACCCGTGGATGTTGAGTTCTCACAATCTCTAAAACTCAAGTCAGTTAATGCTTCTAGAAACTCAGAGTTAGATGTGAATTTTATACCCACATTAGTTGATCCTCTTAAGTATCTGAATATTCTTTTCACATCATTCCAGTCATCCTCAGTGGGTTCCAATTGTCTTCTTGCTAGATAATTAACTGCATAAGCTATATCTGGGCGTGTAGCGTTTGCTAGATACATCAAGCTCTCGATGGCTTCTCTATAAGGCACCCTTTTGATTTCATTATTTGTCTCTATGTTTTCTGTGTTGTGTTTAACCTTTTTATTCCTATTTTTAACTTGTCGAGTTACCATAGGGGTGTTCTGAGGTTTGCACTCTTTCATGTTAAATTTTTCTAAAATTTTCTCGGTATAAGGAGCTTGGTGTATTACAATGTTTCTTTCTTTTCTGTTTCTCTGAATTGTCATTCCAAGGAAGTTTCTTGGATCTCCGAGATCTTTCATGTGAAACACGCTACTCAACTGAGTTTTGATTTGCTTGAGCTTTTCTGTATCATTGCTAGCAATTAACATGTCATCTACATATAGTATAACCATTGCCAGTTTGCCTTTTTGTCTCCAAGTGAATAAGCACGGATCGTGTAGATCATTCTCAAGCCCTAGCTTACGTGCTTCCTCTGAAAATTTTTTATTCCATTTCTTAGGATTTACTTTTAACCCATACAAAGATTTCTGTAATTTACAGACTTTAGTTAATCTCATATGCTCTGAGTTGCTTACTCCTTCTGGTATTTCCATAAATACCTCCTCTTCAAGGTCTCCGTTCAAGAACGCGGTCTTTACATCCATTTGACACACTTCCAGGTCCTCTTTATTAATTACAGAAATGACAGCTCTTATAAGTGACAGTCTTGAAAC
The DNA here is from genome assembly GCF_003070985.1 of Temnothorax curvispinosus. NCBI lineage: Eukaryota > Metazoa > Arthropoda > Insecta > Hymenoptera > Formicidae > Temnothorax > Temnothorax curvispinosus. The sequence goes on along the minus strand of NW_020223521.1, from coordinate 671 downwards.
TGGAGCATATGTTTCTTTCAGGTCATATATATTTTTGTCTTTGAAACCTCTCGTTACTAGACGGGCTTTATATTTAATCGTGCCATCTCTATCAATTTTTCTCTTAAATACCCACTTTGAGTCAACTATATTGGGTCTTCCACCATTTGGTTTTTCTTTGGGTCTATTAACTATTTCCCATACTTTATTTTCTTTCATAGAGTCTAACTCTTCTTTTATAGCTTCCATCCACAAACTTTTATCTTTCGAGTTCACTGCCTCTTCATATGAAATAGGATCTTTTTGAATTGATGCTAAGAGAATATGTCCCAGCTCGTCTTCATTTGTCTGTTCGTCCTCTGAGATTTTTATGTAGCGTGCGAAACTAATGTCGTTGATTTTCTTAGATTTGCTCCTTGTTACAGGACCAATATTTTGGTCGACTTCAACAACCGACTTTCTTTTATTTAACTCGGAATTTTGTTTATCCTCATTCACTTTTGTTTTCTTCGGTCTTCCTCTCTTTTGCTTGTTAGTTTTGTGCACCTCTAGACTCTCTGGAGCAGGTTTTTGATTTGTTTGGGCCGTATTGCACAGATCTTCTATTAACTCATTTTCTGAAAATTCAATCATCATATCGGACGCATATTCATTTTCTTGTCTCACTACCTCTTTACTTTCAGTTTGACAGT
>NW_020223520.1:0-1156 GCF_003070985.1 Temnothorax curvispinosus | reverse complement strand
AATGAAGACAATGATGGACCTCGAATCTGAACTACCAGAGTATGCAGGAGATGACTATTAATTTCTTTATTATACTATCATGTTTTTTTTTTCAATTCTAAAAATTAGGTGTTACGCATTAAGTGTGTGCTAATCGAATTTCGAAGCAATAACCTTATAAATTCATTTCTTTAAACTTGACAATAATACCTGTTCTATCACTTATTTAGGAATTACAATTGTACATAGTAAAAAGAAAAAAAAAGGAATTACATTTTGTACATAGTATAGGCTATATCATCATTATGTTTCGTTTTCTATTCAGTCCACAGAGATTTCATACGTCATCATCCGCCGGAGAGATCCACTGAAAGGGAATAAGTCGAAATTAAGACATATCTTTATATTTTTATACAAGCAGAACACATATTTATATCGTTCTTATGAAATATATATATATTATTTAATATACATAATGTATATACTGTAATAAAATAAGAACACCAATTGATTAAAAAGAAGTAGATTATTTATTCATATATAAGAACACGTCTGACTTTCATGACAGCTGTACCTGGAGCAGAGTCACCCAGCCGATTACTCTTGCGATATAAAATTGTGTTTAATTTTCTCTCTTTTTAAATACAGGATAAGTGATATAAACTTGATCATTTTAGATTTCTATACCTGTGAATATTTTTATTATTTTCTTTAATCTTGCCTCCTTATTAAAACACTCATCTGCGCGACTCCAGCAGCAGCAGCCTTTGTTTGTTGATGTAACGTCTGCCGCTTCAGCAACGCAGTCATTTCAGTGTCAGACATTGTTCTAGTCATTGTCGGTTTGCCCACAGCGGTCTGCTCTGTCACCGCGCCCGCAGTGCCTACGGCACCGATACCTTGCTTCACCAAGGTAGTCGCTGCTGCTCGCTGCTGCACCGCCGCCGTGGCCGATACCGCGATAGACACTTTTTGACCGCCGGCAGCTTAAACCTGCAATGCTTTAAGCTGCTGTTGCCGCAGTAATTGCTGCTGCCTGAGATACATCTGCACTGCCGCTGGGGTCTTGCTTCCCGACGTTGTCGTGGCCATCGTGACGCCTACCAGGCTTCCCTTTTGGCCACCCGCTGCGCTAACGGAAGTTTGACCCGCAGACACCAAACTGCCCGTCGCGATT
>NW_020223519.1:16565-21438 GCF_003070985.1 Temnothorax curvispinosus | reverse complement strand
GTTAGCGATCGAGAACGAGAGCGAAGGGCTTCGGGATGGTCTCGTGGCCAGGAAACGGTACTCGTTGCGTGAAAATCCTGGAGATTGCGATAGGTATCGTGACTCGGTAATTCGCGAATATTCTCGCGGTATCTCTGGTCGCGATCGCGTATTCGGCGACGGTAATCCGGGCTACCCGGCTGTACGTCACGCGCGACTCTCGTGATCGTAATTTATTCGTCGAGAATGATTCTTTTACGTTACGCCGTTTCAGTAATTTCGTGCGCTTGCGGTCAAGTACGCGTTTTCCCCGTGGAAATATTTTTCCCTGCGTAGATTTAGTTGTCCATTGCGTTAGTATGTAAGTTCATTATCTATTGCGTTAGATTTAGTTTACCCCGCGTTAGTTTGTAAGTCAGTCACGAAGTTATTGCGTTATACAGCACGGCGCTGGTTTAGCGCGATTCTCATCGAAAAGCACTCTTTCCTCGCGTTGAATTGCGTGCTCTCCTGCGTGGGGCGTACGTCCCGTAAAAACTCGTCAGACGGAGTACAGTATTATTCTCGCGTTGATGATTTTCTCGTCGCGATAAAACCTAAATATTTCGCGTTATCTGTCGCGTTCGGGCTTAATCATTGGCCCGCCGTTGTATTATATTGCGCCTCGTATTTCGGGGACACTCTACCTTGGCGACAGAATTTTGTGCAATCGCGACCCTTCGGAATTTATGGAGTTAAGTTTTAGTGTTCGTAGTCGAGTAAGTTTTGAATTGTTATTAAAAAATTATTACCTTTCTGTCTACAAGTATTTTCGGATTAGTATTTCACGCTCACGACCGATCACGTCTGTATTATTTCGTTTGATTGGCAATGAACCAACGGTTCTTTAATTTGGTAGAGCAATTTCGTGAGCTAATTCTCTCTCTCTACAATAAATGTTAATCTCTTTGGTTATTAATTGTGTGAGTTCGTAATTTCTGTGTCACCCGTCACAATTCGCGCTGCCCTATATCACCTTCGTCCCTGAGTATTACGCTGAGCTGGTCGATTTCTCGCACGCCGATCCATTACGGTAAATATCTCGATAATTTTGTGATTTTCGCGTTAGTGGACGCGGGATACCGCGTCTGGCGTCCAACACTCACGTTCGCGTTAGAAATTCGGCTCGTGCGAGAGATCCGTCGGAGGGGCCTAACACCCTACTCTCCCGCAACTCCCTTTTGATCCGGCTTTGCGCCCGAACGGGTAAAAAGTCGTGACAATATATACTAAAGTCTTTTAAAACGTTGAAAAGCTTTTAATGCTTTAAGAGAAAGGATTTGGTGGAAATTATACAGAACTTGTCTTTCAAAAGTGTCGTAGTAGGCAAAGTCGTGCCGAGACCTGAAGGTAGTCAGCAGAATAAGAGAATGAAAACGGACGATATAGAAGTGTACGTAGATATATATCGTAAACGTGTTTAGGGTGCGCAAGAATTTGTAGTGCCCACAAGTCAACCGGGTAACTTTTACTCGCTGGTACAGAGTCCTCAACAATTCAAGCAGCTTCTTATGGTAGGTGGCTTCGATAGATACTTCCAAGTCATCCGATTACAGAGACTAGAGTGCCAGGCATGACAGACAGCCAGAATTTACACAGATAAATTCGCCTAATTACACTGCATTCATAATATGTAAGTAATATTATATTTTATTATTAGTATATAAACTGTGTCTCTTGATATTGTTTTTTAGATTGACGTATGGGCGGCCGGAGTAATTCTATATATTCTCCTATGCAGTTTTCCGTCATTCGTATCGTTAGATAACGAACAGGAAGAATTATTTCAGCGTATTCTGAGCGATCATATAAATTCACATCGCCGTATTGGGTTGCGATATCGGATTCCGCAAAGCAGCTCATCTCGAATATGCTGCAGGCACAGCCAGAACTTCGCTTCAGCGCGGAGGACGTGTTAGATCATCCATGGCTCGCGATAACTGTCACTGTATTATAAACATTTTGATGAACTATGTCGAATCGATCGAAACTTACTGCCAGCGAAACGCGGTGCACCAGGAGTCTACAAGTGCTATTGGAAATGTGTAATGCAGAAACTTTGGTGCATTGATTGCAATTAATGTGCAAATAAAATAGAATATCTCTCATTTTCGCGCACATGTATTTTGCAATTTTCTGAATCGATTGTAACTTTGTCAAATGTTCTCCTGCTCTCCTATTATACTAATACTGATATTTACCACATAAGAAGATTCTGTATTATCTAATCTCTTATTTTTTTATAAAAGAACGCTTCTATTTTTGCTGTGCGATAACAAAGTGATCTTCATCCGTAGAATTTACTTAATAACTTTCTTCTCCGGCTATTTAGTTTCTCTCTACTCTATGGCAATCAAATGGTAGTGTAAGAAACTTTGGATGTTCACGACACTTATGTGATTCATATATTTTCTTATAACACGCGATTTTTGTGTAATACAAAATACAGTTATTCTCAAACTTCTCTAATTTCCAATAGATGTTTTAAATGTGTACTCGACAAGTTTCGCGCAACTAAAATATGATACAGTATTTAAAAGTAGAGAGAGAAGTTGATCTACATATAAAGCCTTGAATTTGTTTCGAGCAAGCAAGTTTGAAGAATCTTTATATACGGGGTGTCTCAAACATTCTATGCCGGACTGCAATTGTTAGAAACTAAATTAAAAATCTAATTGTAAATAGATTTGTTTCGCTATCGATGCGTTAACAATTTTACAGTTAAGTAAATCGATACGAACGGGATACAGTGTCATCGAATACACTTATCTGCAAAGATCTTAAGTTATCGTACGATTATAATCTGCGGCTTAAGAGTAATTATTATGTTTACTCTTCACGTATTAAGCATAAGGAGATGTCACCTAATTAAACCACACAACTGGCTCTTAATACAAAATAATATATGCATATATTTATCACATGTATATTAATATAGAAGATTTGTTTATCGATCATTACTACAGCTGTTGTGTATGCGTTATGTGTAACTCCTCGCGTATTAAATGTGCAAAAAAAGGTAAACATAAAAAGAGTGTATCAATTGCCTAATTAAATACATACACAACACGCAATGCTAAATTTGCGATACAACTGGCTCTTATGCCCGTTTTCACCAACGTCGTTTAACTTGAACTTTAGTTCAATTTGCCCCTTGTTTCTAATGGACTCCCTTAGAAACAGACAGAGTAAAGTAATTAGATCGATACCGAAATTGATAGGAGAGATTGAAAGTATGATTGTGATTGATATCGGCGCCTGCGACTCGCAGTTCCTCAGATTCCTGGCGTATCTAATACTATATGTTCTCAGGCAGATCGGGAAAAGTACAAAAGATAAAGTGGAAAACAAAGTATTGCTGGCATACGTTCGCGTCCTTATAGGCGATCCGCGTTTAATCGCGTTTTACACAGCCACGTTACCTCAGAAGGATCAAATAACCAACTATGCCTCTTACTTAGAATGTATTAAAGAGCATGAATAGCGGAAGAAATGTTTACGCGCGGCGGAAGACGCGAACTTGAATGTAGAAGTTTTACGAAATTGGTGGTGGAAAATATACGTAAGAAACACCTAGAATGCGATGCAACGAACATAAAAGGAACTATATTACCGAGGCGGAGGCGGATATGGAAAAGATTAATGGTCTGGATTGGCTGATTTTCTATCAAAGTCAAAGAGAAGAAGCTTTACGACAAACAAACGTGCTTATTAGATACTTTCTGACAAACGAAAAAATCGATGCGGTGCGAAAAGCATTTAACGAGATTTCAGCACAGTTTATAAATAATACATTACTGTATAAACCTATTATATATACCAATATTTTTCCTTCTATATCGTTACAATCTTCTTCAACAGTACTCTAAGAAACCTGCAAATTCTATCACTTTATGCACTGAGGACAGATGGGTACATACGAATTGTTTGTCGAAAATTTAAAACTAAAAGAAAGATACGCGCATATCAACAAATATTTTGCAGATTTTCTACTTAACGCGATCATAAATATCGTTGTCACTTAATTTTCTACTTAACACAATCATGAATATTGTTGTCATTTAACATTATCACAAATATTACGTTTGTCGTTTAGCTATAATAGCTTTGGAACTTAATCGAATCAGTATCTCAAAAAAGAACGTACCCATATCTCTACACTTTATTTATTATCCCTACACTTTTCTCTTTCTTATTTGCTTCTTATAACTTTTACAATTTTCTAAAATTATACGGCATTTTTAAAAATATATCATAACTGAATTAACTCGCATATCTTGGTCTGTCTTTTTTTCTCCATTGCTTAACTTCGCCTCCCGACTTGACGTATACGCTACTATACTCGTCCAAGACGTTATTCGCGACATTTACAAGCTCTCTGTCTATCTCTTCAATCGCTCTAAAAAAAATGTCTTGAAGTAATTGATCTCCCTGAAGAATTTAAAAGTTACGTTTTGCGAAGACATAAGATATACGTTAGCTGGAAAATCGATTCACAGCGGGATTAGAAAAAGACGGAATGTTATGCGGTCGGTTCTTCAACAGTATAACGGATGAACGTTTAGCGACTAGGTTAATCCACTTGCACATCGGTCATTGCGATCTTGCTCTTGTAGTTGACTCATCGTCATGAAACTAGCTCCATTGTTCGCAAAGATACTTTTCTCTCGTTCTCTCTTCTGCTACCCTAAGGCGCGCGCGTGTGTGTGTGCGTGCGTGCGTGCGTGCGCGCGTGCGTGCGTGCGCGCGTGCGCGCGTGCGTGCGTGCGCGCGTGCGCGCGTGCGTGCGTGCGTGCGTGCGTGCGTGCGTGCGTGCGTGCGTGCGTGCGTGCGTGCGTGCGTGCGTGCGTGCGTG
>NW_020223519.1:0-16465 GCF_003070985.1 Temnothorax curvispinosus | reverse complement strand
TGAGTGTGTGTGAGTGTGTGTGAGTGAGAGTGTGTGTGTATTATTTATTTATATTATTATTGTTGTTATTTATTTATATTATATTTTATTTATTGTTGTCCTCATTTATTTAAAATTTTGAGGTCTAGCAGCGCCAAGTTTTTTTACAAGAAAAATTTATGTATTTTAATAAAATATTTTTATTTTGTACTGTTACCTCTGTAATTCTTTGTAATTAAGGGGATCCTGCAGCCGTATGATTTACCGACATTATCGTTAATCAATGGATCTTTTAATTGGCTTTACAGAATTGCAAGTTCTTGGTCTAGAATTAAAGTCCGCACAATAATCTAGGGTGGAAAACGCGATTTTATATCAAAAGCACCAAAAAATTAAAAATATTACTTATTGGGGCACATACACAGTTGTCACCTGACGACAATATTTGCTTAAAACAAAAATTCTACAGTTTATACGTACATGTTTATCATCCACCCTTGGGAAAACATGTAGGAATAATATCGTGTAAGTAGAAGTAAGATTCAATGCGTACAAAAAAAGATCCATCTAATAATTATTTTAGTAATGTAAATACGGATGCAGGATGACAAGAAGAGCAGCAACAGTAGTTGCCGGATCTTGCGTAAGATGGCGAGCAATCGAAAAAAGGACAGATGTCATTTCGTTAGACAAAGACAGATATAGGGAAAACAAAATTAGAAAGGTTGACATTATCGACATCGAGAAAGTTCGCCAGTCACTGCAGGATCCGCTTAAATCTTTTGTTCTATTAAAAAATGATAAACTTTGTATTTAAATACCTTGTATTCCCTCGTTGGATTAAATATTTTAATAAAATTTTTTTATTTTGTACTGTTACCTCTGTAATTCTTTGTGACCACTAAAAATACACATGTAAACTTTGTGTTTAAATATCTTGTATTTTTTTGTTAAATTTAAATAAAATTTTTTAATCTTATAAAATTGTTATCATACATTCTTTTTCTAATTAACACAATGTAAAGATTTTTCAAAGTAGTGCAACAATTATTATTTTTTGAGGCAATATATATGTTCTCTCTGTAATTGGCGCTGTAATTTAAAGAGATATTATTTCTTTTTTGTAATTGTAATAGATTACTTAAAGCGCGACTCTTCTTTGATAAGGTAACGTAATTTTGTGATGTGTATCACTTGGGTTATAATTTTTTAGAAATAAAGGTACTATACTGCTTAGATTTTTTCGAGATTTTTTGAGATGCAAAGATTACGTCTACCACTTGTTACTTAGGTTTTTTCGAGGTATAATACTACCACTTTCTTTTTTTTCGAGGTAACAACATATACACTACTATACGTGTACTTAGCACCTTTTTTTACCTTTTTTTTAAGAAAGGGTAATTTTGTATGAATATCACACTTTCTTGTAGTATTACGCATTTTATAAACAGTATGTACAGGGTAAAGCTGTTTGGAGGTATAATATTACCACTTTGTTTTTTTTTTTTTTCGAGGTAACAACATAATACATATACACTACTATGCGTGTACTTGGCGCCTTTTTAAGAGACTAGACACTACAGACGCGCGCTTCGCGCGCGCTATTTAGCTTTAACATTATGCTATTATACATATAATAATCGCGACACGACGCGGGACGATTAACCTCGCGACACGACGCGAGCTGTCACATCATGACACACACGACGCACTACACGCACGAAACTCGCCACACTCCGCGATGACAGTCCCTCACGGGATGAAGCAAGCTACGGCGCGGCAATCAATCGAGATAACCAATCGGCATCGCGGAAAAGAGGCTTCAATTTTTCGATACAAACGAAATTCATTCAGTTAACACGCTTTTTTTAAAAGTGGACACGATAGTATCCCGCGCCTAGAATGGAAAGGAATATTTTATTATCATCTGAAGGGATACGCGAGATCTAATAGACGCGCAAACCAAGTCAGCCAGGCCGATAACGTATACGATTCTCATGGCTGGCGTTAGCTATAGCTACAGCTCGAGCCGCTCGGGGAAGAAAAAGACGGCAGATTGTATGTCTGCGCTCTTCTAGCCGCCCGAAGCTGGCCGAGCGTCGAGCGCGGTATCTTCTCCACACGTGCTAACAGCGGGCAAAGACTCAAAATTGGCACCGCTGTTTCCGGACTGCCTTAATCCATATATCGACTTTTTCGACAAACAAACTTGGTTGTCTTGCTTGATTTCTGATTTCTGAAAGCCATTTTGAGGCAGTATGTCATACGTCTTTTAGAACGTGATCTGATTGCACTACTTCCTCTAATATTTCTTTTAGATGTTCTGGAATCTCTTTATATACATCCTCCTTTAGTTCTCCGTTCAGGTAAGCCGTAACTATATCCATTTGATGTACCTTTAGTTTCAGTTTTACCGCGAGGACCATTAATATTAGATGTATTGAGCTTACCATTGGGGAGGGGGGCGTATCCCGTTCGAGCACGTAACGGTTGGACACCGCTCGATTAAACATGTAATATTGGACACGTTTTATTGGACACGTAACGATTGGACACCGCACGATTGGACACCACACGATTGGACACGCACATTGCACGATTGGACACCAAACGATTGGACATCAAACGATTGGACACCGCACGATTGGACACCCCCTCCGCCGGTAGGCAGGATGGATCTCGCTTTACAACTTACAAAGTACATGCTAAGTTGTAAAGCGAGGTTCACCCTGTCAATCGGCGGAAGGGGTGCGAGAAAAGGGCCGAAGGCCCCCTTTGCACCCCCCGCGTGTGTGTGTGTGTATGGTAATTTTCAATTTAAAGACTAAATTTGTCCAATTGTGCGGTGTCTAATCGTTACGTATCCTCCCAGTTTGTTTTTTTGCCAAAGATTTCAAAAGTTTAAATAAATGAAACACTTTATTTTTGTGTTTTAAGAAGTAGACTTCACACCATTCGGGAATAATTGTCAATAAATACTACGAAATAGGACTTCCGCTTCCGGTGCGATACGGTGTGACACTGGTGTTTAAGCGAGTGTTTTTCGGCTAGAAGAAAGATATATGAGATGGATGTTGGGAGTAGACAGAAGGACGTCGGGGTATTTGGTAAGGGAAGAGCTGTAGAGAGAAAAATTAAGAGGTAGAGCGGATTAGAGGGCGTGGGGGTTTAAAAAGAGGCTGGAAAAAAGAGGAAGAAGCGAGCTGGCAAGGATGTGTGGGGAGGAAGTGAAGGAAAAAACGGGAAAGAGAGGGAGAGCTCGAGTTGGGAGGAAAGCAGGAGGAAGTTTCTTAGCGATAGAGGTATGTAGGTAAAGGGAGAAGGGGAGATGGGGGGAGAAAGAGACACGGCTAGAGGAAATGGCGAAATGGGAAAGAGAGGTGCAAAGAGCGAAGAGATGGAAGAGAATAAAAGAGTCTAGGTACAATAAATGTACAAAAAAGTAAAAGAGGAGGGGATACCGGAATCTAAAAAAAGGGTGGGGGGAAAGTAGATGGAGTAGGATAGCGAGGTTTAGACTGGGGAACGAAATGAGAGAAGGCAGATATTGGGAGGAGGAGGAGAAAAGAATATGCAGACTGTGCGAGGGAAAAGAGGAGATACCTCTGCAGGGGATCTTCATAGGAGCGAAAGTCATTCGCGGACCGGATTGGGAATGGGGAAATCAGGATGGCGGACGTGGGAAAACCGGCAGAGTCATGGACATACGCGGATGAGACAAAGAGAGCAGTCGATTCGTCGCAACCGTTACATGGTCCACGGGTAGCACTAACGTGTACCGATTAGGCTTCAAAGGCTGCGTGGATCTGTGTTACGTGGAGGAGGCCAATGCTGGTACCTATTACAAAGAACACCTTCCATTACTCGGCCAACCGGTCTTGACCGTACCGGATAACGGAAACAACACGTCGCCGACGAAGAGCGGTGTCGCCAGCATCATGTCTAGTCCACACCCTTTAACGTTTAACGTTAGTGACAAGGTGAAAGTGCTAATGGAAGTCGATACGTTAAAAGAGATGCAGGACGGTCATGGTGGATGGAATCCGCGTATGGCTGAGTACATAGGAAAGATTGGCACGGTGCACCGGATTATGGACGTGGGAGCACACGTGGGAGTGTTGTAGGGATTGGGGCAAAAGAGAGGGAAGTTGGCAGAAGGCGAGAAAATAGGTGCTTGGAGAGAGGGGAGAGGGGGTAATGGTGGATGAGGGAGATTGAGAAGGATAGGTATGAGTGAGGTATGAGTGAGGAGAGAGTGAAAGAGAATGAGTGGTTTGCCGAAGAGAGGGGGGGGGTAGAAGCGGTTATATAAAGAATGGAGGAGGCAAGAAGAAGCGGAAGTCCCTTTTGAGGAGGCGTGTGTGTGCGTGTGGCGGGTGTGGGTGTAGGCGGATGTAGAGACAGAAGCCCACATACACTCCACTAAATTAAGTAGAAATAAGTTAAGTTAAGTTAGGGTAAGAGGATATGTAAATTGATGTAAAGGTTTGGATACGTTCCTTCTAAAAACGCCTTTCAAGCCCTAAGGGAAAGAAATAAAGTTCATACATACATACATACATACATACTACGAAATATTTCGATCCGCCTAACGTCTTGCCATGAAAGGGTTTACATACATCGCTGTGCATTATTTGAAGCAAATCATTTGTGCGTCTTTTACTCGCTTTTGGAAATGGAGTACTCGTTAGTTTCTCTCTCGTACAGACGTTACACATGGGCGGTTTTTCCTTATAATCAAATTTTATTTCCGTTACTAGGCCGATTTAAGACATCCTCTTCAAGTCTCGGAAGTTTATGTGTCCTAAACGTGCCATTTTACAATGTCTACTGGTGCTGATAGCTTTACTTTAACATTTTTTGCACTATCAGAACGCGCTCTGAGAGTGTATAGATCCCCAATTCTATCTGCCACGGGTTGGAGACAGACATTAAATTCTTTCTTGGGACGTGGAGCGTACTTCCTAGTTTTAGTATCTTATTGCAATCCTTTAATCTGCGTTATTGTGTCTTGGCTCGTCAGGTTCGATGTCCTAATGTGTGTTTTCTCAGCGATTTGAAGGATTCGGACTTTGAGCACATATGAGAGGTGCATCCGCTGTCCAAGCAGGCAAGAACCACTCGTCGACCTCCCGTGATCTCGATGAGAACATACACTCCTCGCGAAGACTCTTTGTCTTCAACTTCTTCCGTTTTGCTGACTAGTCACTGTCCTCATAGGTTTGTTTCACTGATTCGCTCTTTACTGGTGTCGGCGCCAGGCATTGAGCTGCTCGATGGCCTGATTCTTGGCATCTGTGACATGGAATGGATTTTTCTTTTTGTCGCTTGGCTTTATCCGTTTGACTTCTCCATTTTGGGCATATTTTTGGCAGAAAAACAAACTGGATTTGTTTTTTTTTTTTTTTGGACTTTTCTCTTCTCTTGACAAACATGGCAAACATCTCCTTTCCTAGGTTCGAGGATTGTGCGTCAAATTTTTTTATAATCTTTATCTTTAAGGGGATCTTATAATGGCAGTCGTTACTACATTTGTTAAATACATACGGCTTTTAATTGGCTTTATGGAATTAAAAAACTTTTTTACAGAATTAAAGTACGCACAAAAATGTAGAGCGCTATAGTCGATTTTATATCAAAAACGCAAAAAAATTTAAATTTTGGGCACACAGAGCTGTCACTGACGACAATATTTGCTTAATACAAAAGTACTACAGTTTATATATACAAAATTAGATACAGGCGATGTAAGGAAAACATGTAAGAACAATATCGTGCAATTAAAACTAAAATTAAAATCCTAGACAAAAATTGCATGCTTTTAATTTTTATATATGCAAAAGCATATGCAGGTTGATAGAAAAAGCAGTATTACGCGTAGTGAGAGGTGGCGTAGCAATCAGACAAGGACAGATGTATCGTATAAATATCTCGTTAGACAAGGATAGATATTTAAACAACGAGATTGTGATGTGACTTTTCCAAGATCATTCAAGGTCAAATATCAATATCACCACATAATGAGTAATTTAGTATCCTACAACTTTTATATAAAACTTTTTTTCCGAAAACGACATCTTTTCGAGATAATCCAGGGTCCCGATTTTTTTGTTATACCTTGTGCAAATGTCGGATCATCCGATAGATGGCAATCAATGAGATCCGTTTCTCGTGTTTAAAATATGACAAACGATGGTAAACTCCTCACAAAAATTAAAGGAACACTTAATTTTTCTTAAAAAATAGACAAAATTCAAGCAGGTGTAACTTTGTAAAAAATAAACAAAATTTAAGTTAAGAAAAAAGGATTTTAAAGCTTAAAATCTCTACTTCTGAAAGGTCACTATTATTTTTTAGTTTCTGTGAGTTTGGTAATTTTTACATATAGAAAACTACAAACTGGACAAAATGGAATATTTTTTTTCAGTTTGTAGGCCTATCACGTGCACAAAAAAATTTGCAAAAATTTTCGATTTTCTAACGTAAAAGTTTGAAGTTTTTCCTACAAAATTTTTTCTTTTAATGTTTCTACGATTTTTTGTTACTGAATTATCGCAGATTGAATAAGAAATAAATATTTTGACTTTGATTACTCATAACTTTGTTAAAATCATTGTACCGCAATTCAAAAAAACAGATTCTTAAGGGGATCTTGCAGCCGTATGATTTACCGACATTATTGTTTTTAGATGGATCTTTTAATTGGCTTTATAGAATTGCAAAAATTTTTTACAGAATTAAAGTACACACAAAAATTTATGTACACAAACGCGATTTTATATCAAAAACACTGAAAAATTAAAAATATTACTTATTTGGGCACATTCAGCTGTCACCTGACGACAATATTTGTTTAAAACAAAAATTCTGCAGTTTATACATACATAATGTTTATCATGTTACCTTGGAAAAACATGTAGGAATAATATCGTGCAAGTAGAAGTAAGATTCAATGCGTACAAAAAAAGATCCATCAAAAGTTTATTTTAGTAATGCAAATACGGATGCAGAATGACAAGAAGAGCAGTGTTGCGTGCAACAGTAGTTGCCGGATCTTGTCAAAGACGCTGCAATCGCAACCATTGCCGCGCGGACTAGATCGTCCAAAAAGGCGCAGATCTTGGATGTTCAGAGAGCACAAAATATATTACTAGGCGAAAAGGATCACTGCCCTAAGATAAATTGATAACATGAAAAACGCGGTTTAGAACCGGAATTAGAAACGTCGATATTATCGACATTTTCAGTTCCGTTTGGGTAGCGTTGTATTCGCGTTTGAGTTCGCCTGTCACTGCAGGATCCCCTTAAGGGGATCCTAAATACCGACAAAAACAGTCAGAGCTCCCCCATAAAACCATAGTGGCACCATGAAAAAATCTCATAGCTATTTAGCAAATTTTTTTTTAATGCAGGGTACTTAAAGATATAAAAAAACGTAAAAAATAAATTTATGTTGTTCTGCACAATTGTTTTTTGGGTCAAAATAAAAAAGGGAAAAATCCTTAAGTTTTACATTATCTCATCCATTTGTATTATGTCTACATGTTATTTAAAAGAATTTAGCAAATATACCATTCAGTAGAGCTTTTCAGCTTTAAAAATCTGTTTTGCTTCCTCATAGAGAAAACTTTGTTTTCATGAAAAAAAAATTTTTTTTTTCAATTTTCTTTGCCAATGTGTTTGGAATGTTCTAAAACGTCGAAAAATTCTACCCCTACTTCATATACAATACTTTCAAAATCGGTCCAATAGTTTCTAAGATTACCCCGAACAGCAGTACAAACGACAGTAAATACGACTTTTTTTTACTAAATTGCGTGTGGCCACTAAAATAAAAGTTCAAAAAAATATTTCCAATATACAGTCTTAAAGTTTAAGACCCAAGCTACAACATCCCATAAGTTATTTTCTCAAAAAAAATTTTTTTTATTACTTTTTTGACTTTGAAAATAGAGAAATTTTCATATTTTCTAGTTCGACATTTATTTTTATGTACTTTTTTGAAAAATACACCTGCTTAATATTTTGTTTATCAAATAAAATATGTATCATCTTAAAGTACATATTTTCAGCTTTAAAAAACCTTGTTATCAAATTTTAATATCTATTTCCTAAGCAATAATATCTGCAGTCAAACTTGTTGATCAATTTTGAAATAACGAAATTTCAAGAAAACTATCAACTTTGAGGTCCCAACTTTAAAAAAATAAATTTTTGTAATTTTTTTCATTTATTGTATGTTATCAGCATATATCTTAAGAATATAATGCTTTAATTTAGAAGTGAAAATCTGCAAATTTATATAAATGACAATGATATTAGTAAAATAAGTCAAAAATTTTACATCGCCTCTCTTCAAATTCGATTTAAATATATTCAAAATGATTCTATCGAAATTTATATAAATGGCAATGATATTAGTGAAATAAGTCAAAAATTTCACATCGCCTCTCTTCAAATTCGATTTAAATATATTCAAAATGCTTTCTCAATTTTTCTAAACCAATTGAAAATTAGTAAATTACGTCTACTTTCGAATGCTTTTTGTAAAATTTGATTCTATCGATCCTATCGATTCTATCGATTAGATAATCAAAAGTTACAACTCTTTTTAAAAAGTGCGCGCACGCCCGCGTACTCTGCAGGCGGCTTCATACGGGACGGCATCGACGCACTTTAAAGCGTTAATTAAAAAATTATTACTCCTACACATATTAATATTAAGAAAACTTTAGATATGTTTCTTTAGTAAAATTTTCTCCTCTTTCGATTGGCATGGTTTATTTTTTCATAAAATTAATGTTTTTTTAGTTATACTCAAAAAACCGATTTTTCCGGTTTTTTTTGTTAAATAAAACATTTAGCACAGGGTTTACGTTGGTAAACTTTTGGGACATGTTTTCTGAAACCCAAAAGAACACTTTCCAAAAAAGTTTACTCTTCGAGGAGAAATTTCCAAGTGTTTTCCTACGTTGACTGGACTAAAAGGAGTTTCTTTTTTTTTATAAAATTTTAAATTTTTTGAAAAATGTCTGTGGCAGCTCTAATTTCCTTTAAATTTTAAGATATTAGGTTATTTTTAATTCTATTATATTTTTCAGTCTTTTCTACTCCTATCGTCGCCAATTTTTCGGGAATTAATTGACCAAATCGCAAAGAATTGTATATGAAGTAGGGGTAGAATTTCCCGGGGATTGCCATAAAGTGTATAATTTTTCGTTACCGATCTTTTTGGAAACTGGTTCCAAAATTTTTCCAATTCTTCTGGAAATAATTGACCGAATCTCAAAGAATTGTATATGCTGATTTTTTTGAAACCGCGAGTTTAATTTTTCATTAATGTAGATACTGATTTTCTTGAAACGGCTCTCTTCCAGACACCTGTTCAACAGTACCAAGAGTGCTTTTTCCAATTTTTCCCCTCCAACCTTAAGCATCTCGACTGTTATCCGGTCTTCCCCTGGTGATCTGTTGTTCCTTAGTTGTTTTAACGCTGCTTCCAGTTCTAATTTGTCAATGGCTGATAAATCTTCGGATCCTACGTTCAAAATTATCTGTCTTGGGCGTCCTTGCTGATTCGGATTTGGAGCTGACTGACTGTAAAGTCTTCGGTAAAAGTTTTCGATAATCTCTGCGATCCTGTCCCTCTCTGTTACAACCTCTCCCAGATTGTTCTTCATCTTATGGATTACTACCTTCCCTTTTGACATTTTGGAGCGCAGAACTCTCATGTTCATATTATTTTCAATGGCTTTCTTGATTGCTCGTGTGTTGTAAGCTCTTTTGTCTTTTCTAATCGCTTTTCTCACGGCCCTGTTCGTTCTTCTTCTTTCTTCAATTTGTCTCTCAGTATCTGAACTAAATTTCGGGTTCCCACGTTTCTGAAGTGAGCACACTTTTCTCACGGCAATTCGGATGCTGTTCGTGATTTGTGTTGACAGCGCATTTAGTTCTAGTTCTTGTAGCTTTTCGGTTTATTTTAGTTTCCGTTCGAGTGTGGTCTTATATTCTTCTTCCTTCCCTCTCAGCTCTACTAATGTTAGTCTGACCTTTTTATCCAAGAGACGTTTCCTCTCGAGCTGAGTATCCATTAGGATTTTTGCTCTTACCAACCTGTGGTCGCTGCCCGTGTCAAAACGATTTAGGGTTGATACTGTGACGTTGCACGATGTGCACGTCACAGTCTTCGCCACTCAAACCTTTATATTGCGCGCGTACTGCCGAGTTTATAGTTTTCAGGATGAAGCGGCCGGAGGGCCCATTTCGACAGCGTGGCGCCATCCGCCGGTGCGGCGAAGCGCCCCGATCTAGGGGGCCGCGAGTCGAAGCCGCGGAAATGATCCCGGCACTGTTGGGTCGATCGCGAGCGTGGGCTGATGTACGGCGAGGGCCTTCCCGTTGCGCCGGGAATAAGCGAGGGCGGCGGCCCTAGGAGTTACGTTGTGAAGGAAGGAAGGATGAGATAAACGACCAATCCTGGACCGCAGGTATCGGGGAACAGCGAGGCGGATTATCGAGTACCGTTTCGCGTTATTTTTTAGAGAGACGCGTAGGTTTGCTTGAGAGTTTCCTTACCTACGCGTCATTGCCGTGAATCCCTTGCCGGGATTATCGCCTTTCCGTTTCGTTTCTACGGGTAAGACATAGCCCGCCCGCTGACTCCCCGTAAGAATACCGAAGGGGCGTCCGTTTCTTCCCGACTCGACCGGTGTGGTATAAGATTTTGAGTGTAATCAAGTAACGACGAGCGACCGCGTGGCACCGGCCATGCGTCATGAGTATGGCGCGTGTCGCAAGATCAAACCTCGCGGATCGGCTCAACAGTCATTAGAGTTAAGTTACCGTTTCGAGTATTTCGAGATTATCGTTTACCCACGTTACCCCACGTTGGGCGCCAAATTTTGCGACGTCTCTTCGTTCGCGGAGCTATTCGGCGTGACGGGAGAACGACCCAAATCTAGACCGGGTGGCAGAGCCCTTCAAAACTCCAAAAAACTACACGCGAAATTGTTGGGCGCCAGGTGTGGAGAAGGCCACACCACCTTTGTCTCAAAACGCTGAGCACTCTCAGTTACTCTCAATATTTTTACTTGCGATACTCTTACGGGCTCCGGCCGGTCGCGACAGCTGCTCAGTTTAGTCGGTCAAAGGTCGGGGTTCAACGGATGGCAGAGTCTAGAGGAGTTGGCTGTGGTTAGGCAGCATCAAAATACACAAAACTTCGTTCGTAACTAATATACTATAAGATGACAACACAAAGCATATCACAAGGTCATAATATCACGTAGAATAACACTAGGGAGAATCCCGAATGGATGGATACATCATCTGGGCCCGTAACTGCGTCGGCACAGAACGCGAGAAAATATTTACGAAAACGCGCGATCGTGTTTACTCCCCGGGAGTCACGCTCCGTTCGCGTGAGGCTCTAACGAAGGCGTGATCAACTATTCCCCGCCGAAAGCCTGCCAAAGGCAACCATCCACGATACGCAATACTTCGGGCCCTTCCGGGCCTCTGCCCCGATGAATAGACGGCTTATAATCCGAGCGGTACTTTTTGATGAAATAATAAAAAAATAAGTGTGACGTTATGTGTTCCGTCAGTTTCTATCGTAGGGCCCAGTATGCCCCGCTCCTGAGATCCATCATTAGGACCACATCCACCACGTCACACCGAATAAACAATTACTTAGAATGACTCTACTTTATATCCGCGCAAACAATTACTTAGAATGACTCTATTTTAACGCACGCGAACGGAGAGTTCTCGTGAACGAACAGTACACGCGGAAATTCTCGTCGAAGGAGCAATATCCCCAAAATAAGGATTTCTCGTAGAACGAACGGCACACGCAAAATAAAGGTTTCTCTCTGAAGGGACGATACACGTAAAACAAAGGTTCCTCGCGAGATAATGCGATACACGCACAATCGGGATTTCTCGCAAAAGAAACGAGACACGCTCAATAAGGAGTTCTCGCAAAATAAACGATACGCGCACAATAAGGATTTCTCGCAAAATAAACGATACCCGCAAAATACGGAGTTCTCGCAAAATAAACGATACACGCAGAATAAAGGTTTCTCGCAAACTAAACGATACACGCAATATAAATCAAGGTTTCTCGCAAACTAAACGATACACGCAAAATAAGGTTTCTCGCAACTAAACGATACACGCAATATAAATCAAGGTTTCTCGCAAGCTAAACGATACACGCAAAATAAGGTTTCTCGCAACTAAACGATACACGCAATATAAATCAAGGTTTCTCGCAAGCTAAACAATACACGCAAAATAAGGAGTTCTCGCAGAACACCCCTCGAAACGTAACGCGAAGCCTCGCCGTACGGTCCACGCCGCGAGCACGTGATACTCACGCCTAATTCAGCCCGGGGCGTGCGGTACTCTCAGCCGGAGTAAATCATACTCTAAATCTCGGAACGTTAATCGCGGTCGATTTCGGGCACCTTCTTCGAGAAGGCTCACTCTAGGTCCGGTATTCCGACGCCTCACACTTCCCGTACCGGGCGCGGTAATTTACGTACCCCGGAGGCCGACACGCCCCAGAACGACCGTACGCGTGAAAAATCCGCACGACGAAGTTTTCAATACGCGAAAACTAACTCTACCGGGAACGCCGATATCTTACACACTAATCAATAGGCACGATAATCCTAAACGGTAATCTCCGAATACTCGAAACGGTAATCTAACGCGACGGACTGTTGAGCCGACCTGCGAGGTTTTATCACGCGACACGCATCACCCGCGTGACGGGCGGCCGGCGCCGCACCGTTCTTACAATCCGATACCAGGTCGGTCGAGTCGGGAAGAAACGGACGCCCCTTCGGTATTCTTACGGGGAGTCAGCGGGCGGGCTATGTCTTACCCGTAGAAACGAAACGAAAAGCGATAATCCTCTCAATGGATTCACGGCAATGGCGCGTAGGCAAGGAAACTCTCAAACAAGCCTACGCGTCTTTCTCAAAATTTTGCGCGACCCGATACCGACACTCCGCCCGCCGTTCCCCGATACCTGATGTCCGGGATGGGTGGCTGGTTACATCTCGTCCTTCCTTCCTTCACTCTATCTCTTAGGGCCGCCGCCCTCGCTTATTGTCTCGGTACAATTCTCCTCGGACGTCCGTCCACGCTCGCGGTCTACCCAACAGTCTCTCGAACTCTCGATCATTCCCGCGGCTTCGACTCGCGGCCCTCTAGATCAGGGCGCTTCACCGCACCGGCGGATGGCGCCACGCTGTCGAAACGGGCGCTTCGGCCGCTTCTTCCTGAAAACTATAAACTCGGCAGTACGCGCGCAATACAAAGATGAGAATGGGGAAGACTGTGACGTGCACACGGTGCAACGTCACAACTGATACATCCGCACAAATGCGCTTATCTGTGGCTAGCACATAGTCTATTTTGTTTTTGATAGTGTTTTCCGGGCTTCTCCATGTCCACTTTCTTTTGGGATGTTTTTTAAAAAAGGTGTTTAAGCAGTATATTTTCTCTTTACTCAGGAAGTCTATCATCGCTTGTTTTCTTGGGTTTCTCATGCCCAGACCAAAGACACCAATGTACGGTGGGTCTGCCGGGGTCCTCGATCCAATTTTTGCATTAAAGTCACCAGTTATAATAGTAAACTTGGTGTTTTCCGCAATTTTTGCTGCTGTTAGGTCTTCATAAAATTGTTCAATGTCCTCATCTGTCGAGGTTGAAGTTGGTGGGTAGGCCTGTATTATTTGCATGCTGCATTTGTTGTTAAGCCTTAGCACTACATAAATTACCCTGTCCGATATAGCTTTGGTTTTGGTTACAAGGTGTTTTATCTTTTTGTTAATTAGCAGAGCCACGCCACCGATGTGTAAATTTATGTCAGAGTTCCTTTGAAGAACCATATGTCCAGATTTCATGATTGTGACCGCTTCCCCACTCAACCTGATTTCGCTTATTCCGAGAACGTCCTACTTGATGTTTTTTAGTTCATTTTCGAGGTTGACAAGATGTTCCTCGAGTCTCATTGTGCGAATGTTATACGACGCAATGTAGAGGTTATTTCTAATTCTATTCTACGCAGGTTATTTTTAATTCTATTATATTTTTTAGTCTTTTCTACCCCTATTTCATATATAATTCTTTAAGATTTGGTTTATTAGATCCAGCTTTATACGCGATCAAAAGTCCATATGCAAAGTCTATATGTATATGGACCATGTAGCCTGAACTCCCAAAGTCAACATCGATTTGACATTGCGTCAATTGTAAAATCCCACTTGTGCTACTAAGCTGACTCTTTTTCAATTCATAAAAAGATTAAATTTAAAATGGAAAAAGTGTGCAAATTAGAAATTTGCACATTGCTTCATCGCTACCATTGCTTCTATTTTATGTCGCTCATATTTTGAATTGCGGTACAATGATTTTTAACGAAGTTATGTCAAAGTCGAAATGCTCATTTCTTATTCAATCCGCGATAACTCAGTAACAAAAAATCGTAGAAACATTTTTAAAAAAAGATTTTGTAGGTAAAACTTGAAGCTTTCACGTTAGGAAATCGAAAATTTTAACAGATTTTTTTTGCACGAGACAGGCCTACAAAGTAAGAAGAAAATTTTCCATTTTGTCCAGTTTGTAGTTTTTTCTATATGTAAAAATTACTAAACTCACAGAAACTAAAAAATAACAGTGACCTTTCGAAAGTAGATATTTTAAGCTTTAAAATTATTTTCTTTTTAATTTAAATTTTGTTCATTTTTTACGAAGTTACAGCTGCTTAAATGTTGCCAATTTTTTTAAGAAAAATTAAGTGTTCCTTTAATTTTTATGAGGAGTTTATAAGAACGGTATATAAATCAAGTATACAACTTATATTAGTTGTATCGGAGTTCGCGCTAATAATAAAGTGGCACACACTTTTGAATTAAATAGATGTATTTATTGTTTTATAGCATTTTACATCTCTTCATAATTTTTAATTGTATCTGAGCAGATCTGGACACATTCGGTAAATAATTATATCTCGGCAGATCAAATTATATCAGGTCATATCTGGTTATATCTGTTCAGATCTGGCCAGATAGAGACAATTTGCGGATCAAATTATATCTGGCCAAATCTAATGAACCGGATCTGGTCATATCTCGGCAGATCTAATTCTTTTTTCCCGGATGGTCGTCGATGAAGTGAGATAGATAGCAGACGATTTAATCATTCTGCTGCGAACGCAACGCCTGTAAGACAGTATAACAATTTCACATTTTTCCAAATTTTCTTCAATTTTCTACGTTTTCCCTGCTACAAGCGTAATTTTTATGACCATTTTCGGATTTTATGACTCAAAATACGTAAGAATACGTAGGATTTTTTCGTTTCCTTAACAGTTCCCAAAATCTCAATTTAGAATATTTTCCTTTACTATTGTGATAATTTTATGACTAGTTTTTTAAAAACACTAAGCAATCAGTATACAAATTAAAAATCTACACTCTAAGCAAAACATAAAATTTTATTAAAACATTAATAACAAAATTAAAGAACAAAAATACAATAAATTGTCAAAATTATTTCCTAGTATCAAAAAAAGCTCATATCTAAATTGATCATTATGATCAAATAAGAAAAATTTTGAATCGGATAATATACGGTAGTTATTAAATCATATTATAAGCCGCCGTATAAATGTAGTCACGGAAAAGTTCAAATCTGGCGAGTATGTATGGTGGTTAAACGCTTTTGCTCCAAAAACCGGGAAACAACTCTTCACATGTTCGCGATCGTTGCTCGCACCAAATAAGCTAGTACACAATCTTGCTGAAGCGTAAATCTTTCTCCATCAAATGCTCCTATGCTCCTATCCATGGCTTCAAAACGCCTTGGAGAACTGCAATCTCTTGGTAGCTAGCGAAATTAATTTTCGTGAAATAGTAAAATAGCGTACAATCGGCGTCAAAAACCACCTTAAGACGAACACTTAAGAATGTATTGCACCTATTTTCAAAGCGCTACCAAGTGAATAAAAATTTGTGAGAATGTTCTTTTAGTCTTCTTGATGTGCTAAAAAAAAAGTAGAAACGAATCCACTAAACGGTTGCTGAGATATAACGATTTTAATTTTCACTGATTTTACACGTATTCTTATGGGAAGAGACGATTTTGACGGATAAAACAGCTAAAAAAATGTTGAAGGAGTGCTACCAATATTTTGAATTTTTTGTACATCTAGTATACGAATAGATGAAAATATCTGCCAAGTTTCAATTGTCTTCACTACACTGTTTTAAAGAAATAAATTAATAATTAATGATAATTAATCATTAATTAATTATTAATTAATTATTAATTATTAATTATCAATTATCAATTATCAATTATCAATTATCAATCATCAATCATCAATCATCAATCATCGATCATCGATCATCGATCATCGATCATCGATCATCGATCATCGATCATCGATCATCGATCATCGATCATC
>NW_020223518.1:4920-5324 GCF_003070985.1 Temnothorax curvispinosus | reverse complement strand
TATGTCCAAATATTACGTCTGTTATGTATATCTATTGTTGTTTAATAATACTGATGTAAAATTAACCCAGAAATATGTCAATTTCCCATATATGGTACTCGAACCCCTTGGTATCAAAAAATATGATTCTTAGTGTATGAATTTACTAATTTTTATATGGCAAAAACATAAAATATATATAAATATCAGTCAGAATATGTGTAATTGTTGCTATTTAATATTACCAGTGTAAAACTATTCCAAAATATGATCGTATTTCTATACTTGGTAGTTGGACCACTTGATGTAAAAGATATGACTTCGAATATCCGAGAATAACTAATTTTGTATATAAAAGAATTAAAGTATGTCCAAATATTACGTCTGTTATGTATATCTATTGTTGTTTAATAATACTGATGTAA
>NW_020223518.1:0-4910 GCF_003070985.1 Temnothorax curvispinosus | reverse complement strand
TTACGTCTGTTATGTATATCTATTGTTGTTTAATAATACTGATGTAAGATTAACCCAAAAATATGTCAGTTTCCCATATATAATACTCGAACCCCTCGGTATCAAAATATGATTTTTAGTGTGTGAAATTTTACTAATTTTGCGGCAAAAAACATGAAATATGTATAAATATCAATTAGAATATGTGCAATTGCTGCTATTTAATATTAACAATGTATAACTATCTCAAAATATAATCATCTTTAGACACTTGACAGTGAGACCATTTAATATATAGGATGTAGGTTATGTCGCATCATATCCTAGGATAAAGGGAAGGAAAGTCATGAATAAACAGTATATATTTTGTACACCATCACATCACTCTTGATTTATTTCTTTATTGTAAAATTTACGGCCTCCAGATATGCAATTATGATGAGAATGCATATACTCTGCAATATGTAGTTGACAAGAAAACACAGGATATAAATACAGTCATATAGACTAAGTAACTATGACAATCACAAAACATTCACTTAGGTTTATGCGATCACCCATCGTACTGCAATATGTTACATAAACGAACAACTGCAGTATGCATCACACATTGAATCGATACAATAACGCAGTATACGTAGATTCCTATGTATATATTCGTAAGGTAGTAACACGCGTATAATGAATCGAAACTATCATACCGGTACAATATTATATACAAAACAGACTTATCTCGCACAGAAAATTCATGAAAAGAGGCTTCCAAAGCATATAAATAAAGTAAAAGATTGAAATCTCATCAAAGACGCGCACTGTAATGTGTCAACGACTATAATACTATCTTAATACTATATATAAAGTAGAGTAAAGTTAACCCGCACGGAAGAACATAATAAATAAAGCTACAAGAGCGTGTAAGTATAATTATAAATAGAGACTAAGGTCTCGTTGAGTGTGAAAGAGTATAAAAGGCCTGATATAGCCAAGACAATAAGTTAATTTCTCACTGCAGCGTATTGTACATATAATAATATATGTTCGTGTATCAGGCCAAGACAGCAAGACCCAGAAATTAGGATGCACACACATAAATGCATTCCCAGTAATGTCATATTACACACCATATTTTGCAAATCTAAACGTGAGTCTCGCGACAGGTAAACCGAAAGATCGACATCGGCCAGTCATCACGAATATTGCGCAAAGATATCTCCACACGAGGAGACGCTTGTCACTGTCATTATTAATAACAAAGTCCGATAGTTTTGGAATGTACACGTAATGATGCACTCAAAGTGATAGCACATTGCGCGGCATAATTTCCCAGGTCTAGATGAAAGATCATCCCGACGCGAAAGATGACCGTCATTATCACAGCCACGAGCAAAGAACCGTATCACCATATCGAGTGAGCATAAGAATTCTGTCTCCAATTAATGTCGCGTCATGCTCCATTACGAGAAAGGCGCGAGAGACGCGAGAAGTACTAGAATCGGCCATTTTAATTTCTAAAACCACCGGAATAAGACACATGGTACTTCATGGACGGCCATTAATAAAAGATCTCAAACGCCCTTACAATGAGACACGAGGCGTGCAAAAAACCGGCCATTTTCGTAATCGACGAGCGAGCCGTCGAAAAAACAACTATGTGCAAACCATGTTGTAATGACATCTCTTCCCTTGCACCAATATAGAAATGGACGAGCAGGCACACACATGTTCCTCTCCGGAAAACAAATAACTCACCATAAAGTGAGCATAAGATATAAATTGAACAGTCCGGGGGCATTACAGCCGAACATACGTATCATCCTTCCTTCCTTCACTATTCTCCTTTTACATGTCAAAGGCGGCCATCTTCTCTTATAGGGTGTGGCCCGAGGAATAATTTGTTGAAAAATTATGTTAAATCGCGTGAAATCACGGATAATATGTACAAGGTTCGATGCACAGGATCCAGGTTAAATGTGTCAATAACCGATTTTAAGCGATTTCTTAAAGATTCGCAATATTTCTCGATTCATAAAGTCACCGATCGCCATGTGGCACACAAGTCTCGCGAAACGCACAGCCATTTCGTACAAAAGTTAAAAATGTTAATATCCAAATAATTCAAATAATGTCAGTAATAATATACATATGGATCAACTCGTAATTACAGCGCGAATCACCACATATTAAAAATTTACAAAAATTCTCAGTATAAAAATCACTAATGTCCCACTTATACGGAGCGATGTGAAGAGCGTCCGTCCTCCTTAAAGCCTTGGCTCAGACCCCTCAACCTAACAGCCAACCTAACACCCAGACCCCTAACCTTGCAGCCGCACACTACACTGACGAGGACCAAGAGCGAGGAGGTGAAGCAATCGTTCCGTATCGGGGTGACCTGGCGTTTCAGACGCAGAATAGGCCGTCGGGCGATCGCCCATCATTCGGTTTAGGGTTTCCGGGACTACGCACAGAGAGCGAGGCGGATGCGGTGAACGTACCGAGACAGCCCACGGTGCGGAAAGACGACGTAGGGCGAAACGGACGGACCGTCCGCAATTTTAATAGATAGGCGACACGCGCGTAAAATGAACAGTTCTGATCGCCAAGGTAGATCCGCAAAGTACGACACGCGGGTCAGAATCGAAATCTGGCCAGAGATAAAAAAGATAGCGGACCGTCGGGAAACTTTTAAACCGACGGCACGGCGGTAAAAGAATACGTCCCTGATTAACGGGGAGGTCCCTAAGAACGTCCATATCCGATCGCCGGCAAAATCCAACAACCGGCGACAGAGTTACAGAACCGTCCGCCATCTCGCGACCTGGACATCTTCCGCGGGGAAGAACCGCGGAAGGCATTGTACCAGGTACGGATTAGGTGTCAGGAGGGGTCGGCGTCGTCGGCAGGCCCGGAGGAACAACGCGATACGACCACAGGGAGGTCAAGTAGGTAACCGAGCGTCATCTGCGGGGAAAGACCAGCGGGTCACGCTGAATAAGACCCGGTACACTCGGGGAACGGGTCGCCGCCAATGTCCGATCGCCCGGACGCGAGATACGGCGACATGTCGCCGGAACTCGGGAACCGGACGTCGTTCACGGGGAACGAGCCCGGAATCGGGCTAAGAGGGACCGCCGAAGGGGGACCAGGGGGTCGCCGTCAACGGCGGAGGTCGCGATCGCGACGCAGACATCTTCTTCGAGGAGTCGACCCGGGGTCGCGTAAAGGGACAAAGGAGAAGTCGTGCGCACGGGTCGGCGTCGTCGTGGGTGGATAAATGTGGGAGTTGAAAAACCACTACCCGGGGTCCGTCTCCGGACGTCGAGTGGATGGTACTCCGAATGGAAATTTCCACCGCGGACATAGGGTTCAGCGGGGAGCGGGCAACGTATATTGTAACTGCGTAGCGGCGAACATCTGGCGCACACCTGTCGGCCCGAAAGTCGTAAACAACCATTGTTAACGCGGCGAGCGGAAAATTACCGCGAGGAGAAAGCGACCAAATACCCTGTGGTGGGGGAAAAAGCACCGTAGGTAGGGAGCCCGAGAGAGGAAGATTGCTCGAGGCAGTCTGTCGGGGATGTTCGAGCGTGTAACACGTAATCAACTTCGCTCTGTTTCGTCGCGCTAAGTCACCGCGATCGTCATACAAGTGCTATAATTACGGCTCGCCAACATTCGTAACAACCGGCAACGCCCGCGGAATGCGTTAATTGTCATTTTTACAAAGACGAACGGCCTTTTTAGACCGAAATAAGATCGTGCGTCGTAGATAAACGGGGCGTATGTGCCCACGTATCCGAGCGTCCGACATCTTTTGTGACTTAAAGTTTTGTGAACAACCAACACTGGAAATCAATATAATTGAATAAATTAAACATCCTTTTCGTAAAAAATTTCGAAAATTTATTGAATTGGACTTACCTTCTACTCACCTGATCCATTGGCGTCGATCACTCGAAGTCCCTCGTTGATCCTGGATTCCGGTGGCAGCGTTGATCCTGATCGATGACGCCGATGATCCAGCGGTGGCAGGAACCTGAAAAAGGAAGAGAATTAGTCTAATTGATGATTCGAGAGATCGTTCGATACTTACCTTCTCGATGGTTCAAAGGTCAAACCGAGTGGCGACCGTTGATTTCTAAGGACACGTAGCGTTGATTCGTGCCTCCTGTAGTACCGTCCGGTTACAGTAGAGTTGCACGAGGAGCACATAACCTTCGACATACACCGATCACGTGACAAGGGCCTGCGGCTCTTCACACTGAGACAGCGGAACAGCCAGGGTGGGAGATACTTCAATGCTTCGGCGGGGTTAAAATCTTCGTGACCTAAAACAAATGGCGACCGTGACAGGACACGTACGTGTATGATCGGAGTATTCAAGGTCACGGGTCTTATACATAGACTCGGAGTGCGCGTTTAGCGAGTCTAACGTGCGAATAGCAACGAAGACGCGGACATCGTTGGAGCAAGCCGACGGTGACGCGGGACACCGAGATGTCGAAGCAAGTGGCACGACAAGTGTTAAAAAGTTAGTGCGTCAGTGAGTGAGGGTACCACGGCACGACAGCTTTCAGCGAGCACCGAGTACGACAAGGCCAGACGACGAAGAAGTGCAACCGCGTCACAACAACGTGCGTGAAGCGTGTGAAGTCGCGCGTCGACAAACTGACGTGGCGACACTACCGAATCACACGACGACGTACGGGCGTGAAGTGTACGACAAGTCAAAGAGCCGACACAGTGCGAGGGCCGCGAAAATTATTTCGGTTCGAGGGCAGTGAGAGACCGATCCGACGCGTCATAACAACGTGCGACAACGAACGCGAGGCCGTAACGTAGTGCACGCACGGTCTAAACAAACGCGTCTTGACAACGTACGGACGTGATCAGGACAAGATCGAATCCCGCAACCGACGTCCCAGAACTTC
>NW_020223517.1:0-1639 GCF_003070985.1 Temnothorax curvispinosus | reverse complement strand
TCGATGTTTTTCTTGTTGTGCAATTCGGGGAAACTTGTTTTCGCGTTCGTACCAATGGTATATCTCTTATATGAAATACATCTTGTGACGAGCTGACAGCTCGCCGCAACTCGAGACGCCATATTGGGATAAGAGTAGGATAAGGAAATCTGTACTTCCGTAATTTTTTCTCGTTTTCTATATAAAATCGGAGTTTCCCCGAATCATTAATCTATGTATTGCAATTCTGGAGAAGGATTTTTAATTCTGTCAAATTAATACGACGCTACGTGCCGACAAAAAATGCCGGTAAAACAGACGGCTCCAGCATCCCCTTAAACCGTTCAAACACAGATATTTTGACAGACGTTTTAAAAACATTCATTATCGCTTCTAAAAATTGCCACAGTTTCTTGATTAAAGAAACCCATTATTTCCGTCTAATTTCAGTTTCAAATGAGGTGTGGCGAAACATGTCTTACGGATGCCTCGTTTTAGGCGAAAAGTAGCAATCCGACTTTCTATTTAAAAATAGTGTAAAAACTGGTCAGTCACATATGTATATTAACAAAATGTAAATGATAAAATTTCCTTTTTTTTTGCTATTGCTTCGGACTTTGCTATTGCTTCGGCTCTTTGTATTTATAAAATGATTTATGACTGGTTTTGATAGTATTTAAATTGCATAATATTATACCTTTTTATCCTCAAACTTGCTGTGCGCAGCCACTGTTTAATATCATAGCTGTTTAATATCATTAAACTGCTATGATATTCTTCACTGTTTCACAGTGAATATACTAACTCCAAATCTTAATATAGATCACGTATCGTTTACGTTATGTTTACACGAACCTTTTTCATTTAGACAATGTAACTAACGTAAATTATTATAAATTAAATATTGGTTGATTAATTAATTTGATTTCTTTTAATAGTATTTTTGCAAACAGTCCTACAAAAATAAAAAGTAGTTTTAAATTAGATTAGATTAAATGCATATCAATTTTAAATTTATTTATTAACTGCCATGTACAGTGACATAAAAGTTGCATGATATTAATATAAAAAATATTATTATTTACATTAGACGTTCATTTCATCGACTACAATTGGCAAGTAATCATCGTGACGATTCGACCATTGGTTTTGGTCCGATTGATCGTCAAGACGTTAATAATAATCTTTGATATTTATATATTTAAGCATCTCATTTTTTAAATAATTTAAATTAAATTAAATTATTAAAATTGCGATAAATATTACCTCAGCCAGGGTTCAAACCTGTCCAGGTAGCAAGCACATGTCATTTTGACGTCAAAACTAGTCATGTTTGTACAAATGACGTCAAATGACCAAAAAGCAACTATGTCTTTAAAAATGACATTATACTGACGTCATTCCATAACGTCATTATGACGTAATATTTTGATTCTGCTTCCTGCCCAGCCCGCAAGTAGCAAATAAAGTGACATCAGAAGACGACATAGGCTGCGGTCCATTTGACGCTACAAATGCTTCAAAGCATTCCTCTTCTCTTTTCTTTCAATGAAGAAAGAAGGAGAAGGACGCTCCAAAGAATTTGTAGCGTCAAGTGGACCGCAGTCATAATGACGTCTATTTTTAGTCATTTTTGGTCTATGACAAATTTGGTCGGCGA
>NW_020223516.1:0-2008 GCF_003070985.1 Temnothorax curvispinosus | reverse complement strand
TCTCGGTTGCAATTTCACCGCGTCTTACATTCTACCTCGTACGAGGCGGTGGCGACTTTCTCCAGTGGTAACACTGGCTACTAAATTTTATCGAGTCCACCACGGTGGCACTAAGCCGCATTTACGTACTTCAACGTTCGCTGCTGCTTGTGACAGCAATAACCTGAAAGGCTTTCGATGCCAGCAGCTATCTATCTCGTCGCAAGTCTGTGATCCGGTCCAAGGAGTATTACTACTGGCTATTGCGTCGGCCAGAAGGCGAGCGTGACTCGTTGATGCGCACATGTGCTCTCCTACGCACAGTGGGCCAAAACGGCAATCTAGCTGGACAAAAGTCGATTTTTGAAGATTAATATTTCTTAAAATAAACGATTATATTTTTAAGAAAGATATCTGATAGTTCATTTTCTACAAAATATTTACCATTTACACTTGTAGTTGTGTTATAACAATCATTTGAATACGTCGTATAAATGTCATCTCGCAAAACGTTAAATCATTACGTTAGCAGCGCTTGAGAAAGAAAGAAGTATTCTGCTTATATTGAAGAATATTAAAACTTTAAATTAGATAAATATAGAGAAAGGTATATATTTTTAAATTTTATTAACAAATTTTAATAATAGTTTTTTAATAATAGCGGTATTTTAAGTCAAACATTGCCGATTTTTAATTATAAAATTTTCAAAGTACGAAACTTAAAAAGATCTACAAAAAAAACGCTGCGGATTGCTGCCGTCATTTTACCAGCATATTATTCCTTAGACATTTCTGAGTTTTATTTTTAAGAACTAGCTGCCACTAAGTGCCGCTCTCATAGATACAGCGTTTTTTAGAACTCGCAACTCGTCCGTTTGCGTAAAGATACACGAGACGGTCTCGCGCTGCGCGTGTACTTGGCGAGACTACCGCGTGTCTCTTGATATTGACATCTATCTATGGTTATCTATAATTGCTGCAACGGTGTACGATAAACAATATTAACAATAACAACGATGACACTAATTCGCAAGTGATAAACGGACATAAAAGTCATGTGAAAGAGAAAGATAATAAATAAAAGTTATAATAAAGAAATATGGAAATAAATAAATTGTGAGAAAAATAAAGACATAAAAAAGTGAAATGAATAAGGCATGTCGAAATAAATAAAATGTAAAATAAATAACTATAGATAACCATAGATAGATGTCAATATCAAGAGACACGGTAGTCTCGCCAAGTACACGCGCAGCGCGAGACCGTCTCGTGTATCTTTACGCAAACGGACGAGTTGCGAGTTCTAAAAAACGCTGTATCTATGAGAGCGGCACTTAGTGGCAGCTAGTTCTTAAAAATAAAACTCAGAAATGTCTAAGGAATAATATGCTGGTAAAATGACGGCAGCAATCCGCAGCGTTTTTTTTGTAGATCTTTTTAAGTTTCGTACTTTGAAAATTTTATAATTAAAAATCGGCAATGTTTGACTTAAAATACCGCTATTATTAAAAAACTATTATTAAAATTTGTTAATAAAATTTAAAAATATATACCTTTCTCTATATTTATCTAATTTAAAGTTTTAATATTCTTCAATATAAGCAGAATACTTCTTTCTTTCTCAAGCGCTGCTAACGTAATGATTTAACGTTTTGCGAGATGACATTTATACGACGTATTCAAATGATTGTTATAACACAACTACAAGTGTAAATGGTAAATATTTTGTAAAAAATAAACTATCAGATATCTTTCTTAAAAATATAATCGTTTATTTTAAGAAATATTAATCTTCGAAAATCGACTTTTGTCCAGCTAGATTGCCGTTTTGGCCCACTGTGCTACGTCGAGCTTTTAACGCGGCAGATGGAAACGAGGAATAAAGAGCGCAACGTGAAGAAACGACCGCGCATTTATTTCGCCTCTCGGAAGGCGAATAGAACGAGCGACGAGCGACAAATATTCATCTTACGAATAAGACACGCATTCCTTTGTATTAAGATAGGAAATACGAAAATATAATCGCGCC
>NW_020223515.1:603623-624275 GCF_003070985.1 Temnothorax curvispinosus | reverse complement strand
CGCTCCTTTGCCTCGCGAGATGCTTCTCTTGCTTCGCGAAACACTCCTCTACCTCGCGAGACGCTCCTTTGCCTCGCGAGGGAAGCTTCCCTTGCCTCGCGAAACACTCCTCTACCTCGCGAGGTGCTTCGCTACTTAGCTTTATATGCGATCAAAATTTATACAATATATAAATTGCATCTATGCATACAAGACAATATTTTCAAAAATTTGACTTACACCACTATGGCTTTTACCCGTCCATATGTAACATTATTTATAAGAAAATTATATTGTAATAAGGAATTATAAGGAAACGTGTAATAAATTTGAAATTGTATGATACTAATGCCGGATATATTATACGAAATCAACATAAGACGATTTCTTAGGACCAGTTTCACAAGTGTCGGTTAACTTTTAATCTTAGATTAACTCACTCTTCGTCTTTTTCTAAGGGGGACGTTAGAAGGAGGCGAAGAGTGAGTTAATCTAAGATTAAAAGTTAACCGACACTTGTGAAACTGGGTCTTAATAGATAATAACGGTGTTTATTCTTTATCTATAGAATTTCACATTTTAAAAATTATCGTTAATTATTATAAATTTCACATAAATGTGAAGGTTTGAATCAACGCTCAAATAATAGCTTCTTGCTTGCAAAATTTGACATTTATCTGAAAATTCAAATTATAAAATTACGATTATATTTTTCAAAATTATGAGATACAAAGTTCGTAATAATTTTGAAGAATGTAATCTTAATTTTGTAATTTTAATTATTGTAATTCGTTATTAATTGGAATACGCAAGATGGAAGCGCGGCCGCCGCGACCAGAATATCCCCTCCAGCTGGCTAGTTCGGGTTCGGCACGATCCTAGCACGGACGCAAACCATGTGCGGTTACCGAGCGATACGACGTAGTTGAGTTGCATTTTCTCAGGCGGCGCGTCGGAAAATGCAACACAGCAACACACGAAAAAGGCCGGGATGGCCTCTCTCAGGTTTCTCTCTGCGCGTATCAAGAGATCGGTGTAAACACTAGGCCAATATGTATGTATGTACATACATACGTATCTATAAGGTCTATGGTCTATGCGCGTGACGTAGGTCACGTAGGTGACGTAGGTGACGTATATTTATGTCGAACACATGTGCAGTTTTGGCGGTAATTCGGTAATTGTCATTGTCATATTGTCAATTTCTCGTCTCTCGCTAATCTTGAATTTGCAACGAATCACGCGTATACAATTTACAGAATCGATAAAGAGGACAGCTTTGAAGCATTTCGAGCAACTTGGAGATAGGAGCCAGGGAGGATACTGGGACAGATATAATTTTTGGAGGGCAGCAACTTGTGTAGAAATGATTGTTAAAATCGAAAAGATAATAAGCTGCTCCTCGGAACATCCGCTATATCCTGCCGCCAATCTTCTTCAACGTAATTCCGAAAACTGGAAAGCTACGTGGCGATGTAGCAAACCAGGTGAAATGCTGGCACACGTCATCTTTCAGCTCGCTGAGCCTTCCTATGTTACGGGAGTCGATATTGGCAATTATCAGAGTTGCGTCGTCATTGTCACTGGATCCACGTCCGCGGAACCTGACAATTGGACAGTTATCGTCAACCACAAGTTCATGACCAACGATGAAGCTGCAAATGACAAGTTTAAGGATCAAGTTCAATTGTTTACTAAAAGAGAATTGAATCCGGATACCTTGAAGATCAAATTTGATCGAATCAAAGTTACCTGCATGCAATCGGCCAATTTGAAAGTGTTGTTTGGATTATCGTATGTCATTTTAAGATCAGATTCCACCGTTGATTTAGGCTTGGATGCATTTGGCAAGTTTAAATTTAAACAACCGTGCGTCGTCAAGACCCCCATGGAAATGATGAAAGAAACGATCCTTGGCAAAGCGGAAGATACAAAGACGGATTATAGGGAAGAATTGCGCGAGCGAATCAAGAAAAATTCGATGGAGAATTTCGCCAAGTGTCAAGAGGGACAGAAACTTGTGAGGAGGCCGTTGTTAGAAAAGTTGGAAGCTGGAGAAGCCGATGAAGTTTTTGGGAAACGTGATAAGACCCAGCCGCAACGCCTGAAAGATCAGAGAGACAATATCTGTGATAAGTTATTTAATCAAAGTCCCAAAAATACCACAAATATAGCCAATGAAAAAGTGGTGAGAACACCTTTTGGAGATGTTGTACCTCCGCGAAACGCCGATACTAATAAAAATAATATGAAAGATCCTACTCAAAGTCCTTCGACTTCTAAGAAACGCTCTTTGAGCGAATTGGATAATTCGCCAAGTGCGAAACACAGTGAAAGAAAGAAACAAAGGTGCTCCGAATGTTGCGCAGGCTCGCAAGATCACCTATGTACGACTTGTCGACGATTGCCACAGCCCAAAGACATCGAGAATGCTCGTCCTCCTTCGAAAACAAGCGGCAACGTTCCTGCAAAACTGAAAAAACTGAAAAAACCGTTTAAAGAATTGTTCAACGACGTTACATTCTCCCTCAGCGGATACGTCAATCCACAGAGAGACGAAATTAGAAGAAAGGCTCTTACTATGGGTGCCAGATATGTTCCTGATCCAAATACAACTAATAAAAAATGCACTTATTTGATATGTGCTTTTAAAAATACTCCAAAATACCAACAGTTCAAAAATCACACGAAAATTGTTTCTCATACTTTCATCGAGGAATGTTTTGATAAAAAAACGAGGTACATGTATAAAGTTTTATATATTACTTTTATTAGAGATTTTAAAGAATTACATGTAAAGAGAGAGAGAGAGAGAGAGAGAGAGAGAGTCACAAATTATGTATTTTACAGATTTTCTTGGAGGCGATACGCTTTAGATCAAAAAGATAAATTGCAGCCCGAGAGCGAAGAAGAAATTGATGGTGATCGATCGGAATCTGTATATGATATGGACACCGATGCAGATTCAGATTATTAATATTTCAGTCGAATTACATTAATTGTATTAATATTGATATATCGATTGGTCTCCTGGTCTCCTTTAATATTTATATGTAGGTATATTGAACAATCGATATAACTAGCATTTTCTTTAAATTCTCAAAGAAATATATTTTTTTATAGATGCACATATTTGACACATTTGGTACAATCAAGAGTACGCTGGCGCGATTAAAACTAAATTTTTTGTAATGCTATGAAATTGGATATATCAAATATGATTGTATCAAAAGTTGGAAGATGAAAAAACGGCAAGGTTTCGTTAATAAGACAATAAAAGGTTTTAAACCTGATAAAGCTTTTAAATATTTACAGATTTGAATATACAGGTTATAAAAGATGGAATGTCACGTTTTGCTACAGACATTTTAGAGAGAGTAAAAAATTAATTTGTCAATCATTGTACGATAAAATTAATTGTGTGTACATATAAAATTAAAGATCAAAAAAACACATTGCATGTGTCTCCATTCAGCTTTTATTTTATTTTACAACAGGCATTGCATGCACGTGTATATTTTAATGAAATCAGAAGATATAGCTTAATTGAGTCTAGTTTGTAATATCTCACGCGTTGCCAGTATATATTTTCTACATTATATAAATAATTTATTTTAGTCACAAATTTATGTTTGCTTTGAAACCCTGTCAGAGCGGTCGAAGCTATCGAATGAGAACAAGCGCGCGCGCGGCGCGACACGTGACTTATGGAAAATGGAATAATGGAAATGGAAGTGGAAAAATGCTAATTGAGCGTAGAATAGAATAGATGAGCGCGTTCGCATTGTAGCGTTAAAACGTCGTATGACTGGGCAGTGTATGATACATACGTACATCCATAACCTATACTCGACAAATGCGTGCACGAAAATCAATGATATTCACATTTACATTTTACAATTCAGTCACATCAGTCGTCACTCGTCACACGACATACGACACACAGGTGTAGTCTGTTCTGTAACGGTAGTGGCCTGCGCTTGACAAATTTGCAAGCTATCGGCGATTGTCACAGATTATCAGGATGACCGATGTAAATAGCGTGTTCGGCTTCGAGCTCTTCCAAAAACTCTATCACGATGATATCCATAAGAAAGAAGACGTGATAATTTTATTTGTGCACTGGTACTTGATAAAGTCTGGATTTAGATGCATTGGTATCGGAGATGAAGTAAGTTCTGACGATAAGATAGACGTCCTATGCGATAATACCGAATTTCCACACATTTCACATTCGTCTTACATTTAAAAGCATTTTTCGTAATAGTCTTTTCAAAATTCTAACCTATACATGTATAAAGTTTTGGTAATATATTTTTATATAAAAATTTTGTGAACAAATTTGTTCTAGGTACAATTTTCTTAGATTCGAGTGAAAATATTTTTTCAAGACTGTTACGAATATATTAAATTAGGTTAGACGCATCAAGTAGTATCACGAGTATCAAGCGTAGCACGTTAAATTCATTATTCAATCGTTTGACGAGAATTTCGGACATATGCGGATAATGCGCGTCATATGTCATACGTTGTAATTATCTTAAAAATGACGTTGAAATTTACAATTGTTTAGGTTGTGTTTGATGGATCAGAGAAAGGATCCGAATTACTTCCAACAGAATGGAATCTACGTCCCAATTATGCATTACGTTATGTAAGAGATGGAAAATTACATGTACTTCTTGGAATCAAGTCGGATACAGATCTACTGTTGAACTTGATGGTAACTTACATGATAATGTGACAGCAAAATTTTTAAATTAATTAAGTAACAGTGATCACCTGAAATATTATATATTTAAAATGTTATTCTTATAGAGGCACCACGATAATTATATAATTAGTATTCCGTTCCCTATCGAGAAAACTGTATCTGCGTTACATGGACCTTTAGAGATTACAATACCAGACTATCAGGCAATCTTACATAATATACAAAAAGATTTTGTAAGCCCGATATGTTCTAATGACGCAGCGACTCAAACAACCGTACCAAATAACGGTGGTTCCTCCGAAACAAACAGGATTCCAGCGCGCAATGATCATCATCCATTGGGGCCCATAGGACCCATTTATCAGCCATCATATCGGTAAATCAATATCAATTTAATTATTGTCCCTATATGACTTTTTGTATTAGTTTAGGTCTTCAAGTGAAAAGAATTCAAAATGCAGCATTTCGAGAGAGCTCGTGACCGTTAATTATTTTCCATTATTACGTGTAATAATATAGGGCTAATTCCTTTTAGTGACACAAGTCAATGCAAACATCGTTCTATCCTTCTTGGCATTCAATGAATAACAAAGACAGAACGACACTTATGTCGACTTAGGTCACTAAAAGGAATTGGCCTATAGTATACATACTCGTATATATGTACAAACATGTGTGTTGCTCTACATACATTAAATGTCGATATAATTTATAAATTATAACAATTTTCAATCAATTATTATTAAATTTTTCTACATTGTTCCATTTTAACGTGATCTAGCAGGTGTATAGTTAATTTAATTATTTATTTCTATCATTAGACCTGAACATGATCCTGCGAGAGTAGGAGTTAGAGATCTCGATCCATATGGAGTAGGCAGTGGTATGATATTCGATCCATTTAACACAAGACATGATCTAATTGGACGCTCACCGAGTGGCTTAGGAGTACCTGGAGTATTGCCGCCGTATGTTCTATGATTAGTGTGCTACTTTAAGTGCGAGAGGATCTATTTTCTAATTTAAGAATCAATTTAAACGTTATATTGTAGAGGTGCGATACCACCTGGTGCAAGATTCAGTCCTTTCGGTCCACCAGAGTTGAATCCATCGAGACCACACCGTCTCCGTAGACCCGGCGACGACCACTTACCTCCTCCAGGATATGACGATATGTTTCAGTGATGCGTTAAAAAAAATTGTAACTTGAATGAAAATGAAGGTAAAGTGCAGACAGTTGCTAAGCATGTTACAGAGTATGTTTGTATAATATGCTCCTTCGCTAACATCTTCTACAATATATTTTAACATATTGTAAAGAACTGTTTGTACATACATATAAAGAACCGTACATGAAAGATACATATATCATGCTTCTCTGAAGAGAGGAGTAAAGTTGGAAAATTTATATAATAAGCATCAGTCATCAGGGTGTAAGAATTATTATAAAACGGTCTTTTTTTTTCACAAAACAACTTCCATTCCTTTTTATTTCGTTTACTGATGTTTACAATGTAACAAAACGATTTCTTGTCTTTAATTTAATTAAAAGGAATTGTGTAATGCGATAGATAGGAAATTATATTCAAAAATTAAACGGTAATCTTTGCTTAAATTGCGCTAACTCGTTACTTTTATTTCTTGTTTAATCAATTTGTAGAGAGTGATTGTTCTTATTTTATTATGTCGGTTCAAAATAGAGGATTTTCTTTGCTATCTAAATTGTTCTCCCTTGAAATATTCACATTAGAAATATGATTAAACACAAGAGATCTTTATCAATACATAAAATTATTGTATTATCTAGACCCATATCAAGTGTAGCTATTTAAAAAAGATAATTTTAACTACAATTGCATTTGTTTTCGAGTAATATTAGTTTTTGCAGCGGTTCGATTCATTTCTTCGAGAAATAAAACATTCCACACTGTGTGGAATGCGTACTATCGTTTATATAAGCGTTAATAAGCGTTATTGCACAGCAGAACAATTTTTACATTATTGTTATATCGTAATTGACCATTTAATTTATTTCAAATAAAACAGCAACGGGTGTAATAATTTTCTACACCTGTTAGCATCACAGCTTCAATAACCACAATCCTTCTGCTTCCGCGGTCTATACTTTTTTATGCAGATAAAGAAAATTATATCACAGATATAATAAGATATTTATAATATTTATAAATTATTTAGCGATTTAATTATATACCTTGAAGAAGTGAATCGATGCGCAAGAGTAATAATTAAAGAAACGATGAAAATTATACTGGTAACTTTTAAAATAATAATATCTATTTTGTCATGAATATCGGCACGATTTCTTTCCAATAAAATGTTTTGTATTTAAAAAATCAAGTTAAATTGCTTTAATTATCATAATTGAACTAGAATTAAACGGGTGAAAGTAATGGTACTTTAGCATTTAAGGTTGGATCTCATTTGCTTTTATATAATATATATCCGAATATCCCTCGTCCCATCCTCTGGTAAAAAATATTGCAGTTTTTAATATTACAAAAAAGGAGATGTACCAGATTTTAATTTCGTTTCGAGTCTGCGATTGTAGTGAATGTACTCCATAATTATCACTCGTTAAAGAATATGTACGAGTAATTAAAGTTGTCTCTTGTCGTTTATTTAGTAGCTAATTGCAAGTAAGTAATCGATTACCAATCGATTCTGTTTAGTCATCGTTTGTTAGAAGAGGTAAATTGCCAATACACGATTAACAAACGTGTAACGATACGTAATCATTGTTGACACTGTCGTTCTGGTGCTCGACAGTGCGGCGGGTATCTCGGGTGTCTCGCAGCAATTAAATTTACTTGGTTGAACGTAGCGTTATACAGCAACAAGACTTTATTGCCGCGTAACCATTGTGCAATAGTTTCATTTCCGGAACGCACCCATTGTTGAGCAGGACAATCAGAAGCAAGGACAACATACGAATACAAAGTAACGTACATTCACATGAAATCAGCAGACACGCGTGAAATGTTTTAAGTATTATTACATTTGTTATTATTTTACGAGTGAATTTTTCTATCCTTTGAACACAGTTTAGTGTGGCGTACACAGCATCATTGACAATTTTACCAAGACAGAAGACGATGATGACTTTACATAATATGCTTGTATCAGATTGAAAAATCTACTTTGACTAAAAGTTAGATATGCAAAGATTTTGGTAAAATTGTCATTGAGCTACGGTAATACGTGATATACAGCTCTGGAGTGATTTGCTTCACATTAGTTTCTCATTATCCATCATTCAAGTTAACGCAGATTCCAAGTCCAATAAGAGTTAAAAACATCCATCAGCGATTCGGCATGCCATTGGAAATGCAACGCAATATCTTTCTCTTTTGTTCTTCAAATTAAAGAAATTTAATTTGAAATATCTTATAGCTCTAATGCTGCACAGTGTTATCTATCAAATATTTCTGCCAAATATTAAAATGTGTAATCCAAGCATAAATTATTGCTAATGTTTTGTTAATTAAAATCAATGTCAGTTGTAATTAACAGAATTCCGTATATACACAATGCATGTGATAAAAATAGAAGAAAAAAAGAAAAAGAAGATAGTAGTTTAGTACATTACAATATCATGTTTTGCAAGTGTGATGCATTTAACATGCATACGTACTCCTTTAGCGTAAAATTAATAATCTTTTATTATGTCTTGATTCGGTATAAAAATAATTTTGATGTCGAGCATCTCGGAATTTCATATTTTTGCAAAGTTGTGGCTGATACATCGTTTCGAAAATAGCTTTCTGAAGAAAGCCGTTCTTTGAAAAGAATACATATACACGTATCTTCATTTTATTTCGAGCGCATGCTGCGGAAAATGTATATAAAATCTTCCTAAAGAGTAGTATTATATTTGACATTCAAAGCAGATTGCCTTGATATATTTTCTTTAAAAAGAAAATGTCTTTAAAAAGAATTGTATATAGACATTAATTCTGATTCGGATTCTAGTTTTACACATCTTGACATTTGTATAAAGAAACGCATTTGTTTCTTTATAATAATCTTATTTTACCCT
This sequence comes from Temnothorax curvispinosus, assembly GCF_003070985.1. Classification (NCBI taxonomy): domain Eukaryota; kingdom Metazoa; phylum Arthropoda; class Insecta; order Hymenoptera; family Formicidae; genus Temnothorax; species Temnothorax curvispinosus. Next base: position 615,525 of record NW_020223515.1, on the reverse strand, counting down.
GAAATTTAATTTAATAAATTGTAAATATTCTCTCTCTTTCGCGCGCTCTCTTACTCTCTCTCTCCCCCTCTCCCTCTCTGCGTATGTGTGTATCACACGCGCAACATAATTTAATATCGTAATGAAATAACAAATCGATAATGTATGGATGTGTTACATTCATTACAATTACAATTTCCCTACATTTTTCATTTCTCTAATTAGATAAATCAATATTTTCCTTTTCATTTACAATTGTTTATAAAGAATATTGGTCTCGTATCGAGAAAAAGATGAGATATATATTACATAATGTACGAATTTGTACATGTGCGAATAATTCTCGCGTCACGATTTACAAATCAGTAAGGCTAAATGGCAATAATATAGTCAATCATTTTTTTTAAAAGATAGTTATTACCATTTCAAGACTTAACTTTTGTTCTTCCATGGTCAATATTGATCAAGTATCAAAAATAACAGTTCATTTTAAAAGGAAATAGCAACGATTTTGAAGCGAATTTTCCCATCGTTAATGGCTCCTTTCGGAATATAAAATTAGATAATGCAAAATATGCCTCAAAATTGGTTGATACTTATTACCGTTGCATTTCCAGTGATAGACCACTCAGAACAGATTTGCTACAATATGCCACTTGTTGTCAGGCGCAAAATTCTACACATTTATACCAATCAGTATGAATTGGTGAATTTTTTTTCATCTTCTCTTCCCCTTTTCTAAAAGTTCTTTGATCTATTGGATGCAGCAGGAATTTTTTTGTCCGTTCTTGAGCTTCAATCGAGACTTAGGACGATACTTTTCAAGAAAAGTTAACTGCTTCGCGTTTATGGCGCCTCGTCTTTTTCTAGAACAAAGAAAGGAAATTATTACAATTTCCACTTTTTATTTTGCATTTTGTAGTGACGCGCGTTCCACCTGTTTGAGCGATACAGATTGCAAGATTGCAACATGACTTACTCTCTGATAAGGGCAACAGCATCTTCGAACTTGAGCCCAAGTTCGATGAGAGCTATCGCAACCAAAACTGGCGCTCTACCAAGACCCGCGACACAATGCACCGCCACACACGCGTCAGGTGATTCTCGGAATCGGTTCTTTAGCAACTCAAACCATTCATCCACCACCTAGAAAATGTCGATATGGATGAGTAACGGAAGATGCAATATGCAATGACAATGACCATGACAATGACAATGACATTTATTCGAGTTGGAGTTGTCCCCTTCACTTTTATCGCAACACAGTCGAAAGATAAGACCTTTACCTCGTTCGGTGGAAATGTACCATCGTCGAATACCAAATCTATCACATTGATCCCCTCTGATTTGAGTTCCTCTACTTTGTACGTTGGTTCGCAGACTCTCACCACCTCCTTTACATTGTGCTTTTTCAGTTCCTATTAGAGAAACGTAATTATATACAATTTAGATTATCAGACATAACAATAAAGGGTAAAAATAAAGATTCTTGGACGATGCCTTGGACAGTTTCGCTTGTATACTAACTTGAATAAAGGTATGGATGGTTTGATCATTGGGCCGATCAGTAATGAGGAACTTCATGTTTTTGTATTCAATCTCGGCGGGCGCCGGTCTGATATCCTTTACCCTCATGTTGCTCATTTCCTTGTTAACCGCAGAGATGGTTATATATCTGTACCCTCTCTTATTGTTTTTAACTCTTAAAGATCTTGTACAACTTGTCTCTTAGAATCTCGTACGCGTGCCACACTACACGAAGCGACAAAGGCTGGATTTGACAACTTAGCCCATTAAATGTCAGTCTTATAAAGTTGTTTTTCATTTAATTAATAGATATTTTATTTTTTTACAGAGGACAGAACCGTGGGTTTTACATGTAGATTTTAGGTAGGGTCGTCGGGGTGCGAACTTGGCCGAAAAAGTAAGGGCTACGTTACATTAGGCGGTGTTGATATGCGCTTTAATTCTTCCCACTTGAGACTTTTCGACTATAATTCACGGAAGATTACCTGAAATCGATATAATTATAATCGGTAGGTAATAATAAAATGTACATGTACATAATTATTATTAGCTCTTGTTCCGGAGCTTTCCTTGGGGATTTCTACGCTTACCTATTTGGCACTGGGTGCTCCCTGTGACAGGTGCGCTCAGTATCTACGATGCTTGCATCTACTAAGGTAAATTAATAAATTTCTATTAAATTCTTCTATGTCTTGCGTGATGACTAGTTGATGATCTTTCTGGCTTCCCCGATGTGATAATTCTCTACTACTTAAATATCTTTCTTCCTCCCTCTCCAAGATGTTTCCAAGATTTTCCCCTCTTTCCTGCTCTAACGATATCTAATAATTGTCAGGGAGTATGGGCGTGTCTCTCTATTTGTGTTGAGCCTGGCAGTATTCTGCGCTATCCAACTGAAACTCCATGTATGTGAGGATGCACTCACCAGGAAACTGCAACACAGCATCAAAGACGAATATGACCACGTGTTTCTCGGTTGACTCAGTTACGCAATAAAATAAAATGTATTTTCAATCATTTTCATCGCGCGCTATTTTCGTCATACGTGCACATGACAATTGCAAAGCGAACTTTCGCGCGGCGCGCGGTCACGCGCTAGTAAGAAAGTTGCGCCTGATGCCAATTCGCAATTCTTCTCGAGCGTCTTGAGACTTGAGAGCTCGAGTGCGAAAACTAATTCGTTTTCGCACTCTCGTCTCTTTCTTTCCATCTCTACATCTCTGTATTCTGTATTATATTCATAATACAAGATATTCGTCAAAATGATATAGTATTTCTTAAATGAATTTAAGCAATTTCGTTTTGACTCAAATTGACGAATGATTAAAATCGAATAAATGTCATTGGGGCGGGGACGCGGGTTGAAGGACCAGGTTGCGGAAGAAACGTTTTGAGATATATGTTTAAAGGATGCTACGGTAGGACTTTAGATCGCAGTTTTTAGTTGTCGTATGCCAAGCTTGCGCTGTCGACAGCGCATTCGACAGCGCGCGTAGTTGACCTCTCGATCTTTCGCCGAGACCGATTTGCGAAAGCTCCCCCTTTTGCGTAACCGAGCCGTCGATATGCGACGTATTACGAGCGTCGCTGATTGACGAGAAAGAGTATGACCGACCGACAACCAGGCATATATGCACCAGAATAACCGAAATTGGCAGGTGAAGAGAAGCTCGAATGAGAGCGCGCGCGTGCTGTAACGCGCTTCGTGAAACGCCGCCAAGGCCAAATCCATCACGATGGCGTCGCGCGTCGACCGCCACACGACTGTATTCTATTCTATTTCTTTCACATGATACCATTGAATCTATGTGTGCCTTCGTGGATGCGTGGGTGTAGCTCCCCCCCCCCTCTCTCTCTCTCTCTATCTGCATGCATGTATCTACTCGGAAATTTCCAATTTCGATTCAGAGATCGAAAGAATTGCTGAAAAATGTGTACCGTACGTAGCAGCATTTCAATTACTGAACTGGAACTAGACATCTGATGGCTCGACTTGTAAAAAATTGGTCGCATATAAAGATCATAAAGGGGCTGTACGAAAACCTATCAGATATACAAAAAAAATCCCAAGGCATAAAATTACTCGAATCAGTCTATTACTTAGGCTATGTGACGCGCGTAAACCGTAAACGGACTTGTTAGAACAACGTTAGGATATGTGGAAACTCAATTTACACTTTATGTAGATGACATATCTCAACTCTGCACAACGTTAAAAATCTTCCGAGAATTCTTCTATAAACGGTATGTACGTTTCCCAATGATTCATTTAGGTTCTTCAGAAAAAATGAAAACTAAACATATACGCGCATTCGTTTACACAAATCAGCAAATATGTATAGTAATATTTTATCTTATTTTTCAGCATGCAATTTTCTACGTACATACAATAACAGGAATATGTAGCAAGGAATGAAAAAACTGTGGCAAAAGAATATGTTAAAAATAACGTAAGAATCGCAACAATGTACTGAATTTTGATGACGAACACGTAAAAGCCGCGCGTTGTACGATTCGTCGAGAAAATTTAAAAATACATATGTCCGGACACTATCGAATCTATACAGAGAATTTATTCAACATTATCAGAGGATTTATGCGAAAGATGGTCGCGTGTTTTATAAATTGCACGGTGCGCAATTGTCATCGTGTTGTATGAACATGCAATGTCGCCGCGATGGCGATGTATTCGCTAAGCGGCTAAGAAAACAAACCGACCGGTTCACTCATATATACACAACGTGTCTAATTAATGTAATCGATCGAGACAAGAGAGGGATGAAGAGAGAGTCAAATATCTTGAAAACTAAATTGAATCTGATTTTTTTCTTTACAATGTTTCATAATTTAATTAAAATAATTTTTGCCTCGCGATCCAACTCGCAAGTTGAATCTCACATTAGAATTTCACATTTCCGTGCCTGTGCAAAATCTCTACGCTAGAATTGCGTGATTTTTTACAAATGCAATGATCACTGCAACGTAAAAGATTTATAGTCTTGCGTAGAGAAATTGGCGCGATTGAAACCACGTCGTGTTTGTATTCATCACCGGAATCGTCAGAGACTGTCGCAAGATCGACGACGCATTAGTGCTCGTGATAGTAAACAAAATTCTATTTGCGTGTAGTTACGTCGCGAACGCTGTCGGACAGACCGCAAGCCGAAGCGACGTGCGAAGAACAAGCTGAACAAGGCGACAAAAATCGTTTGCTCTACACCTCTATCGATAGAACGTATATAATGGAAGTTTCCGTGGGAGAAAATAAATGCGTTGAGTATTTATACGCAGAATATTTTTATCCTTAAATATTATCCACTTGAACGTCAAAGAAGTGCGACATTCGCAGATGGGCTATTCGATACATAGGTATACAAGTATACATATATATATATATATATACGGTATACTCCCGTATGCGAGACGAGGCGAGACGAGACGAGACGAGACGAGACGAGACGAGAGGAGAGAAGAGGAGCGGAGAGAAGACTACGCGAGGCGAGGCGAGGCGAGGCAAAACGAGACGAGAGAAATCGTGGGTCAGGAGTCAGGATTGAGAGACATAAGAATTTATCTGTGTCTCTCGATGTATTAAACGTTTCTATCGAAGGAAAATTTCGACATTCGATCCAATCTCTAGATACAAGACAATTTTGTGACGTTGTAAATTGTACGAATAATTATAACGTAGCCGACATCGGTGAAACGGTAAAGGGGAAGATATATGCCTAAGATATGTATCAATATCGAATATCAATTTAAGTCTCGAAAAAACAGTAGTACTTTGCAACTCATGCAACACGTTGCATAATTGTCGCAAACGATATCGCGATATTATCGATGACTTTACAACTCGTCCGTGATTTTTCTTTGTCGCGAGAAAAACGAAAATCATGAATCATCTTGACGAAAGTCAAATACTAGGTTAATTATCGCGTCTTTACCAATCGACCAATTATTAATACTAACGACGCGACGTGGCAGTCTCGAATGCAATTTTCCGTCATTATTATCGTTATCATTATTATTTAGGCGGAAGTCTCTTACGGTGATTGACCAATACATATCGATCGATATTTTCCTTCAAACCTTTCGTCGTTGACAAACAGCTGTTATTACCGTGCCAATTTTCATCCGCGTAAAGCAACGTTACTCACGTTGAACGTTTATATCGTATAACTGTATTTATTTCGAAAGCATGTGAAAACTCGGCGATTCCATCATCAGCCTTCGTTCTATTAACGTATCGTCGCTTTCGACAGCCGCGCTATGTCACGTTTATCGCATGATACTCGCGAACTTTCGTGTACCGATAATAGCTCCCGCTTCTTTCTCCGAAAGAAGAAATTTGCATCAACCGGAACTGAAATTTTCCTTGACCGCTAGATTAACGAAATCCTTTCGCTACCGTGAGAAAGCGGTATCTCTTTGCTCTTTGCACGCGTGAAAAATTATATGCTAGCAAACAGGTTTTCGTGATTTACTTAAAACCTGTGTGTAGCGAAAAAAAGATAGAAGAAAGTAAATGACGAGCATTGAATTTTCACGAGCGATGAAGAGAAGAATGTGCTTATAATGATATTTATTTTTCCGATTACTCTCGTTTGTACCAGTCCGAAAACTAGTCACGCGTTCAAACGCGCGTTTACGTTGGCGATTATCGTCCGACAACTTTACCTTACGGTCATTTGATAAGAAGTCTGCAAGTCCGAGGTCACGGAAGCGTTTCAAGACAATTTAAGATCTGAGCGTAAAACAATTGGCGTATTGTTAGAACGGTCGTTAGCAATGTGAGAAAATCACCGCACCATCACCAACAAAGTCACATCTTAATGTCGCGCACGCGTGCACTTTCGCTAAACCACTCCAAATTTACAACTCAGGATGCAAAATCGTATTCTTCATATTGTCCATTTCCGTATTGTCAAAGTGACTGACAGGAGATTCAGAGCTCTCTCTCTCTCCCTCCCTCCCTCTCTCTCGACGAGTTTCAAATAAAATCTTGTACACGTTAGCGCATTAATTATCTTATTGTTAGATTTAGATTCGTGATCGGTCGGAGAGCGAAAAATTTACATTCTTCCTGGCTTACGGAGAACTCTCGAATGACGTCGCAATAACTGTACCGATTTCACGAGAGAGGCGTGAATCGCGAGATTCGCGAGATCAAAGTAGCGGCGAGCCGTGAGGCCCAGCGAGCGCGCGGCTGATATCGTACGTTCGTCGTGGCAGTCGCGTCGAATCTGGGCCAGCCACAGCGTGGCGATCAAAATAGCACGGCGTGTCGAGACAGCTTCCACCCTTCTCTTCATCGAGCGAGCACTCGTCATCCTGATCCCCTCCACGCACGCACGTACGTACGCACGCACGCACGCACGTACTCGCGCACCACATATGTCAACGCATTCCACGCGCAATGTTCCTCGACTCTGTCCGCTGTCGTCCGTCGTCCGTCGTCCGTTCTCGCAACAGTAACGTTTCGCCTTTTACGGCGTACAGTTGAAACTCGGTAAAAATTCGGACCGCATCGAAATTACGTAAATATCGCGTTTCCGACTTTTGCATCGGCGATATTATTTCGTCCCAGAATTATTCCTATCGCTGAAATCTAGCACGGCCGCGCTCCGATTTCCAAAGCGGTTGACGTTGATCGCCTGATCGGCCGATCGACCGACTTCAATACCGATCGATGAGAACGCGTGCCAAATGGCACGTAATAAAGCATATCGAATTTTCAAGTCCGGTATAGTCTATGAAAAGAGGAACAAATAAATCGCTAATCGTTAACTTGTTCGCGGCAATACAATTTCCGTAATCGCTATAATCATCCATTAATGAAATAAATAAAATCACGATTATCGCGATTATGATTGCGATACAGCGAGCATCGCGAGGAAGCGAAACAGAATCAGAAATCAACAACTGTCCGACGATTGCGTCTTGTTGCATGGGATTGCATAAGATTGCACGGATTCTTTTGCCACGCCACCACGCGCAAGCTCGATAACTCGGTACCGATCGGTGATCGGCCATCTTTATCGTTTATGCCTTTACGCCACGCGCGCGCACGCGATTGTCTTTCTGGCTTCCCGCTCGAGGATAGAATGGAAACGTCGCCGGCGCGAGCGCCGCGCCGGTCCGTCCGAATGTCGATCGGTAAGCGCCCGCGACTTTCACGGTCATTCTCGCTACGCGATCAAGAGAAAACAAGATCGCTCGTCAAACTATGATGTCAAAACTCGTCGAGCCGGATAAACGACCAGATCGTTACAGTAACGTACATATGTCGCTGGATACGTGCGACTTGGACACTTGTCGACTCGGCGGATGCAACTCGATGCGCGCCGTTTCGGAGAACTCGCGCGGATCGATGCGAGTACGGAGAAACGTCCAACGGAATTCGACGAATTCCCCCTTGCAGCCCCTGCAGACACGCGTTAACATTGTCAACATCGTGGTCGATCTATACACGGCGAGATAACGTCCTGGTACCGCTCGAGAGACCACCCGTCCTTCGGGTACGAAAAGTTTTCCTGTTTCTCTGAGAATTATTCAACGCGCCGCACCGCGCACGAGAGCTACTCGGATAATCCGCCACGCGTGACGATGCGTTTGCGCTTAAATCTTTATTGTTAGTTAGTAACGATAATATAACACGATACTTATTTTTTTCAGCTGCGGGGTAGATGCGCGATCGAAAAAAATATTTGGCGACGCAGTGACGTCACCAGGGATCAATACGCGGTGAGCATGGTCAGGAGGAGGCGTTATGACGTCGGCAGTCGGTCTGTGATGTCACTGTCGTCACTCGCGTAGGAGACGCGCGTACGCGTGCGAATCTACTAAACAACGGAAAACGGTCGACGGTCGTATAGGAGCGCGCTAACGTGCTAGCGCGCTCCGACTATGACCTCAAAATGGGACTAGTGATTAGGGAGTCCCGTGCGCGCGTCAATCATTCCTTCCTGGAGATACAATGATACTGACGAGAGATGATATATACAACGCGACAGCGATATAACAGTCGAACATAGCCCAGCATGTAATCGACTACTCGAGAGTATGACGTACATCATCTCTCTTCTCTACGTTACATCGCGGTCCTGTACATCTGTGCCACGTCTATGCCTCCGCTCCTGCGACTTTTGCCGTTTCTTCCCGACGTTCCTGCCACCACTCACCACTCATCATTGCCACCACCAACGGTTTTCCAGACAGACGACAATGAAGCAGCGGGGTTGAATGAGCCATAGGGCGACGAACCGCGCGTTATTAGGCAACGTTCATAACGGCGTTAACATCGGTAACAAGATTTTCGTCTATCGGATTGTCCATCTTTCCCGTTTGTTCGACATTTCCTTATTTACGTTATTTACATTAAAGCGACAATTTCTCTTAAAAACGATGCAAAAAAGATAAGTAATAATGCGCACGAGTGATAGCTTTACGAAAAGTAATTGTAATCATTTAATCAAGTATCTTTGTACCGACGATATCGCTCACATTTCGAGTCCTCGGATAATACCATTCGAAATAATCAGAAATAATCAGTACAACAGTTGTGAATTCCGAATTATTGAGAAATACGAAGATGCATGGAGAGGCAGGAGAGGCTACTCGAATCTACACTGATAGCATTAATAATTTGCTTTGCAGCACAGCTTCATCGAAAGAATAACAAAAATTCGCACACTTTGTTTAATATGAATAGATTTGATCAATCCAATCAGCACTCGTGACATAGTATTTGCGGAATAACTGATTTAAGGAGAACGCAATTTTAATATCCGCGTCGTAGATAACGAAAGCGGTCGCGAGCACCAGCGGTCTCAGGTGTACGTTAAAATCGATACTTCAAGTAGGTCAGTAGGTTACCAGGCGAAGGATGATAAGAGACCACCTTGGACTAAGAATCGCCACTGTCAATGATACAATTAATATGGAATGATACTCTGTTGTATATAAATGAGTAACGTATTACCGCGAAACAACTCTGTCGAGCACATGCAATGGCAATTTGCGCGCGTGCATGCATACACAAATTTTTAGCGCATTTATAAATTAAAAAAACTTTTGTTATTTTTAAAATATTAACTTGAAAAGGCTGTGATTTTTTTTTGTTTCATATAGGCGATAAAACGTGTGTAAATTTTAAAATTCGGTAACACAATGAGAAAGTAGGGGTCGAGGCAATAAAAAAGTAGAAAAAAGCCTCTTTTTTGTCAAGATGCGCCAAGAGCACCAACAGATTTGCTTAGCTCCCCTCTAAAATTCCAGCTGGCCCCGCTGGCCCCCCGCTCGCCCCGCTCGCAGTGGTTCCCGTAGACATTAGCGATCGTTATCCAAGGTCAGTGACATCGGTCGTCCACCCTAGCGTCTCGTCTGGCGTCTCGAATATCTTTTTTCTTTCCTCCCGCAGGGCGACGCTCCTGCGGCTACACAGCGGGGATATAACATTCGTCGTCCTTTGGAAACCGGCTCGGAATAGGGGATATTCGATCCGTTTAAAAACTCTCCGACATCCCCCTCGCCTGATACTATTTTTAAGCGGACGACCGACGCTCGACAGACGTCATTCGCGCGACGACGCAGCTTCGTACGCTGTGCGTTTATGTTGGAAACTATCCCTAAGTTTTGCATTTTTATCCCGCGAGGCGATTTACGAGGCTCAATTTTAAAAACAAACGCGAACACGTTTTAGCTCGCATATAAATTGAAATTAATGACATTTTCCCTTCCTTGCGTCAAGTTGATTACGATCGATCAGTTACAACTGTCGTCCACAACTGGATCGTCAAGATTTTGTTGGATCGTTAATCGTTACGCTTGACTTGAGGAAAACGTAGCGAATTCTAGAATAGCTTAAACTCGCGGGTCCGATTTGTTCGAAATGAATCAGCGCGAGCTTGACTCATTTCTCCACATATTTACGGAACACGCATGGAAAATCGGTACATCTCGTCGACATCTAATTTTTAATTTTACAACAACATTACAATAACGCGCCAATCGATTATTGGCAATTTTCCGAATCTGTGCTTAAATCTTTGCGTTTGCGAGTTATTAATTGTCTCGGGAACGGGATGTACGAAAGTGATTTAACGAAGCAAGTCTGCACGCAAAGTCTGATCTTACGGAAGTACGTTTGGTCGTCCGGGGGATCTTGTATTATAAATTATAAAAGATATGCGACGACGGTGGTCTATTTTCGCGCGGCGACGTTCTTTGTTTTGCTCCGTGAGTGTGTTTAGTTTAGTCTCGTGTTGCGACGTGAGCGAGGTAAGAGCGAGGTAAGAGAGAGTCACATGCGCGTCTCGCTCAGTCTCACCGCTTGTGACGCGTTCGTGTGCCGAGGGCAACTTAATCCGAGCTGAATAAGAAGCTCCTTATCGCCCGTCTACGGGGGGGTCGAAGCTTAAAACACAATGTTACATAAATTGATTCTAATACAACGATACAACGACATAAACTCGGGCTCGAGTCCATATGTATCGGCTTACGAGGACGCGGCGATTACTACGTTCGATCAGCGCTGATCAGCGCGAATGCATCGACTCTTGCATTCTCTTGCAAAAAGACGTCTCGTGTTTCCGAATCTTACAATTAGTTCTTATTATCCTTGGTCCTCTGATAATGCGTTTTTCTATACCTGAATGTAATACCTTCTGGGCGTAAGATTCGAGTTGGACGCGTGCAATCTGCGTGGAAAGGTCAAGTTCTTGGAAACGAACGTTCCTCTTCTGCCGCGTTAAAAAGAGCTAAAGAGAGCAACGAAACACGTCAACGAGAGCACTCGAATCCGCACGTTTTTTTCAAGGTAACATGTGACTCTTGGACGTTCTTTCCAGATAAACGACGAGACAAATCTCTTTAGCTAGGATTAAAAGGACCTCCTGGCTCTTGGCTCCTGACAACTGGCGCGGATACCACCCGCGGCTAGTGCGGATACATCTTTTAGGAAATAAGAGCCGACAAGTGGATCGAGGTTAAACTCGCGAGAGACGAAACGAAACGTTCTTCCTGGTGATTTGCCTCGAGCAAGAATTGAAACGTTCCGTTACGTGCGCGACACGATTGAGGAGAACGAAGAGAAGTGTGAACGAAGACAAAAGTGGAACACCAAGACAGTCGTTGGCCTCTCTCGTCTCTCGGTCGGGTTCCCGTTCGCGGTAGCGTAGTACGGCCCTGCGTCCCGTCGACGTCGTCTTAAGGTGTCTACACACTTGCAACAGAACATCGTAACTGCAACATAATCGTAAATAAGATCGGATAGGAATGATGTTGCGCGTATACATATTTGAGATAAATTGTCGTCCGAACCGTGTCGAACCGAACGTCGCGCGTCGCGAACAAAAACATTCTTGCATCTCATTATTTTCGGTATCTTGGCTTTTCT